>NW_020438927.1:644308-649094 GCF_000699045.2 Agrilus planipennis
GCCGGAAGGTAGGGCGGAAGGCCCTCTTCAGCCTGCTTTCAGGAATCGTGGGAATGGGTGGGTGGTGGTTCGGGTGAGAAAGATGAGACGGACGAAATGAAGACAGAAGAGAATGAAAGATTGTCTGTGGAATATTACTGCCTCAGCATTTGCCTAAGTGATCCAATGAAGCCACAGAAAAACATGGACCAAGGCAGACGGACCCGGAATCGAATCGGCGTCTTCCAGAATTTTAAGCAATGGTCTAGACCTCTAGGCCATGCCGCTCGGTGCTGACTGGACATGCACCTTCACTCTTTCCTATCTTGAGCCATTATTCGCATTGTAATCTAAGTCTTCCGTTACCACTCTTAACACCTGTTTCTACGCCTCCTAATAGTTTCTAACTAGCCCTTTATGTTTCAGAGATTGTCTCACCTTTCTCCTTTTCTTTATTTTCATTCGTACTGACCTAATACTTAACCAGCCTACCAGCCATTCTGTGGAGCACCTACATTTAGGCATTTGACTATAACATTTAGAAAAGTTCATCATCTTCCCATTAGAAAAGTTACAACAATATTTTCTGTATTGTGAAATGCGAATGTATTTCAAATCTTACTTTAAGAATTATTTATGCATGCATTGAATTTATTTTGTTTTATTAACTTTTCTTCGTAGAGTAGCTTTACCTAATGCAATTTTACACCATTCTGAAACTATCCGAACCCTTGAACTCCGTCTCTTGTAACTAATTGGTTAGGCTAGGTTGGTTTTACCTTCGTATGTATTTTTTTTGTGCCTATTTTCCTATAATAATTTGTGACATTCTTAATGAGCAACGATTGAAAAAAATGGGAATATATAGCTATCAACCAACAACTGTTGGACTTTCAAGGAAATAAATTATTATAACAGAAGCAGTCAAAAGGAGACCTCTAGAATAAAAGACAAACTCGCAAATGGTTCGTAAAAAGCACAGTGATACGCGCACTTCAGTGAGCATTCGTTATTATATTGTTGGACTTCTACGTTTTTTTGTGAAAAATAATTGCCCTTCTTTGAAAAATATACCTTTTCGTTGTTTCGGTTGAGTAAATAAAAAATGTAGTCTACTTTTAGAAAAGAAATGTAGCAGTAATAACAGATTAATTTATTGGCATACATGTGTTATCAAGGGCGAATCCAGAAATAATTCTTGGTGGCGGAAAATTAACTTTTTCTTAAAAGTTTCTGGAATGAGCTCTATGAATAAGCCGCGTTTTTCAAAATTCAGGAAAAACAGCAAAGACATTTCGGTGAAAATTTTGAAAATAACAGTTCATTTATATTACAAAATTGTTGCAAGGTCAAAGAACAGTCGTTTAAATAAACGATACTAAACAAATAATTAATATGCATTCTTATGAGAATTCCTTAGTTGCGAGACTTAACAGGACTTTTTGAAGTAATCCTACAGGAAATTTGAGTAAGTATATACATTTTTTTATTCTTATTCGAACAGATCTGTTTCGGAATGAATAGGAATTTCTCTATACTAAGTTCAGTATTAGTCCACTAAAACGCTATGTTACATGTTATTTTAGTTCATAAAATGATAATAAATTATGATGTCTAAACTTTTTGTTAGGACCTGTGCATCACGATTGAATTAAATTATGGAGAAAAATAATCAACTTTTCTTATTAAAATAAATGCCGATATTTCTTGACAATTATTTTCAGAGCGAAAAGAAATTGCTGTTTAGCAAATCCGAATAATTAAGACATAATTTTAGTAATTAATTAGAAAACGGATTAATTTTCGCCCCTTGAAAGTTTAAATACCAAAGTGAATATGGACTTAAAAATTAATTAAACCTTCATTCAAATATCTTCAATGTTAAAAAGCGTGGGAGTCCGACCATTATATACAACTCATGGGGGGGGGGGCACGTTTATCCAACGATAATTAATTATCAGCATTTCTGTTGATTTAATGAACAGTCGTAAAAATTCTATGCCGTGTTTATTAATGGATAAGATTTGCAATTACTTACTCTGCCCATACAACATCCGTTTACTAGAGATTTTTTTTCGGCATTTCTTAAATCTAATTCATTCTGAATTCCTGACATTTAAATGATTACTAATTGACCTACTACTAGTGGAATTTAGCTTTCCATATTAAGTAAATAACAGATGTACGTACTTATTAACTTTGTAGTAGTAGTAACGTAGATAAGAAGGTCTAGTCAGAGACATATTAGAGGCAGAAACAGGAGTTAAGAGGAGTTGAAGTAGACCTAGATTGAGATTACTGTTTGCAAATAGTAAAGGATGTGGGGTGTTCTAGTTTTAAGGAAATGCGAAAATTAGCTCAGGATAGAAAAGAGTGGAGGTGCGTGTCCAACCAGTTTTAGGACTGATGAATTAATGATAATGATGATGATGATGTAACACTAAAGAAATTTATTGTGATTTTAAACAGACACCTTCTATTACGGTTTTCACCCAGAACTACTACTTTTAGCAATACTCGAGTGCAATAAACCTTCACTAATTTGGATTAAATAAAATCTAGGCAATCTAATTTAGTGATAAATCCAATTATTGGAACCCTCTTTAAAATGAGCAAACAATACGGAGAGTTTTTCTGCGAGAGTTAATATTTTTGTGTGGTCATTTCGACGCCATGACAGTGCTTTACAACTGTGGCTACATATATTTGCTACATATATTTTTTTACTACATATTATCTTTAGCTTTGGTATTTTTCCCAATACCTACATTATAATAAATAATTGAATTATTTCTTTTGTAAATATTTCCTATTGTTACTATGTATATTTCAAATGTATCTTCTTAAAACCTTTTGCATCTGTACCTTTCTATTATATTATTATTCTCTCTACAAATTACTTTATTACTTGTACTTTCCACTGTGGGAACACTCGGTATCCCATAACATTTTAATTTCGCTTACTAACAGCATGAAGTGTATAATTCTTGTTGCTTCTTAATTGCATTTTAACATTGGGTTTCTAGGTATATTGGGGCAAAATCTGTTTCTTAGTATTTCTTCTAATCACATTTTCTAAGTTTTATCTCTTCTGATTCGATTCCTACTTTAGTTAAAATACTTCTAGCACCTTTTAATCTCCGTTAAAATTTATTTTTAAAACTACTAACATTTCCGATCTGTTATTCAACTATTCTACTTCTTTCTTCAGTTATTCTTAATTAAATTNAAACGTATTTTTCTAAAAAATGTTCCTTGAACTTTCTTTCATGTTAGTTGAAATATCATATAAATGTCAAAACTTAATTTAAGTACTTTTTTTACTCTTTCTCAATATAATTAATACAAGAATTTAGACAAGATTACCTCGTTCAAAACTGTCAAGGGTGTTAACAATAGATTGTCCGAATAAATTAACGGTTACATGATGATTTTTAGTTTCCACTTGAGTGCATATCAAATACGGTACTAATCAAATCAGGGAAACTAATTCATACCATAGTCTATAAGCTGTAGATGGTGACAAACCTGAAGCTACTTTTTTAAAAGTGCGTTTATATTATAACTCCCTTTACAATTTAATTAAACGTCAGCAACCCTAATGGCAAATGCAATGTGTAAGAATCCTGTTGAACGTTTATAATTTACCGCTTTTAAAATCGGCCGTTTACTGAAAACCTACGCGGAATTGAAAAGCGTCCCCGAAAACGGATCACCCTATATGCTTGTAAATTACATGTTGTTAGTGACGAAATTTTTAACGAATTAAATTCTTTATTACAGGTCTATCCCATTAAGTTTTACATCCATTAGAAAGTCAGATTTTAAGGCAGCTTCTAGGAAAAAGCTTATGTTACCTATAATCAAATTACGTCGGTGTTTTCTTTCTTTATAAATTAGGCGTCAAGAGAACTAGATTATCAGGATGAAAAAAAAAGCAGCGGAACAACAACATGACAACAAGCACACACACGGTTAGTAGATAAAACTATGTAGTAGAGATGATAGCCCTAAATTATACCTCCAGGTTTCGTTTTATAATGATGACCGGTTTCTAGATGCGTGTTCGGGTTGCGCTAGTTGTTCTTCAATGAATGAAAGAGCAGAGCCACTCGTAAAAGAATTAATAACTGAAATAAAAAAGCGGATGGTAATATATCATCGGTAGTTTAACTAGAGAAAGAATTAGGAGATTAATTCTCGGCCTGTATTAAAAAGTAGATACATATACCGATTGGGAAATATTTTTACACAGATCTGCGATCGAAGGAGTAAAACAAAAAAGGCGTTGAGGAACTCGATAAAAAACTTTTACTATTTCAATAAGAGTTTAAATGAGGATATTCTAACTGCGAGCCAACAAATACATTAAATTTTTGAATTTTAATTCGTCTTAATATTTTCGAAAGGGTGCATTCTTAAACATTAATACTTATACGCTAGAGATAATTTAGTAAATATAGTCTAGAGATCCTAATATCAATGTGTTTGCAGAATCTTTAAAACATATTGAAATAGATTCGTACATTTTGATAAATTGTTACTGAAAATGAACCTAGACAAATAAAAGCAATAATACTTATTAGTAATAAGATTTTGTAACATGTGTTAGTTATAACACGAGATAAAAATGTTCAGTCTCTCAGAGTCTCTGAAAGCGAGACTCGAGTCTCCGTCTCTCATCGAGTCTCTCTGGTGTCGCTGAGAGAGACTGTCAAAAAAACTGTTTAGCGTCTCTGAACGAGAGACTCGAGTCGCTCATAGAGAGATCCTCATTTCGTATCCAGTCTCTGAACGAGAGACTCGA
>NW_020438927.1:654046-675835 GCF_000699045.2 Agrilus planipennis
TTTTTTTTTGTGGAAATGAAAGACAGTTTTCGTATAATAAACAAATACTTTATTAAATTATATATTGACCGTTCTGGTCTAACACCTTTTGCCATCTTTCTTTCTTCTGTCACAATATTAATAAAGTCAAGTTATTTCATAGTGTCAATAAAAAGAAAAGATTAAGTTTATTCAAACAATTAGAAATTAAGAGAACTTTATTACAACAAAATAAAAATAAAACTAACGATCAACTGATCTTTTTCAGCCGTCTTAAAAAAATAAGGAGGGTTACTTTTTGTTGGATAGGTAATATCCCAATTTGAAGAACTTATTTCACCTCTAACGATGGAAAATTAGAGAACGATAAAAAAAATAGCTGGAGAAAATAAGACAACCATGTTATTTCGGTTAGATCTTTTTAACTTTTAAGTTTGTGCATATTAGGCATAGTATTGAAGTCTACTTTTATACGTTAGTACATTTATATTAAGGAAACCATGTTATAGATAAGTATATACGCACACTGATATTGGAAGTCAATAAGACATAAGCAAGATAGGTTAGTAAGACACCTTCTCAGGCGTGAAGGTCTAGTCAGAGACATATTAGAGGCACAAACGGAAGTTAGCAGGGGTAGAGGTAGACTTAGATTAGATTACTGTTCGCAAATAGTTAAGGGTGTGGGTTGTTCTAGACCTATTTACAAATCTGAATTCAGTTAATTTTAATTTAATCATTTAAAAATCTTTACTTTATTTTACATTCGTTATTGAAATTAACAATTTTAGTGACATGCCAATTTTTACGTATTAATAATCCTATTGTTATTTTCCTTTATCTTTCTGGAGATATAGAATATTTATGTTTACAGTTATTGCCTAAAATAACGTTTTCTACGTCACAATGTAGGAAAATTGATCTTTTTGGAATTTTCGATGCTCGTTATCTTTTTATGAACGAACTACAGAGTTCAACTTGTTACAAAAATGCTTCATATTTTGAGCTCTACATTATTTGTTCTCACACTTTTCTCTCTCCGACCAACGGGAATCGAGGTAAATCCAAAATTTTTTAATGATACGCTAATTGTTCTGATACGCTAATTTGGTAGTATGCCCGTCCGATACAGCAAACACTAAAATTTATCCTGCTTCTAACAACCCTTAAAACAATTAAAATGTAGCTAAGGAAATCGCAATTCATTCGATATGGCCTTCTGGAAAAATAATTCGGTTTGTGTTTTTCATGTTCCTTGTTAAAATGCTTTATAATACACCTAGCCATGAAGTGAATTATCACTTTTTAGGAGTATGGAAGTTGAATTGCTACAGGACATAATAAATACGAAACAAACATTTGTACTTAACACAGAAAGAGATTTTTTAAGCTGTGGCTACATACATTTGCCACATATACTTTGTTACTGTATATTATCATTTTTGTATACGCCTTTAGTATTTTTCCCAATATCAACATTGTAATGTATGAAATCCTACATTACTGTAAACGCCATCTGTAGTACAATGCTACATTTGGTGGATTCAATATGTTCAACAAGGTTAAATAGATGAATATCTACTTCCTGAACTGAATCCACGTGTAGCTCATCACTACGTGATAGGCACGTTACCATAATCAAACAAAGATCGATCTTGTTGGATCTCATTAGCGCGTCACTTCGAATTTCTTTGTTCTATCGTAATATATAATTCACTTCTTTCTTTTGTAAATATCCCTTCAAATGTATCTTCTTAAAACCTTTTGCATCTGTACCTTTCCATTATTCTCTCTACACCCTTACTAACAGCATGAAGTTCATAATTCTCGTTGCTTCTTCTATTGGATTTCTTAGTACATTGGGGCAAAATATGTGTCTTAATATTTCATCTAAACACACTTTCTAAGTTTCATTCTCTTCTGATTCGATCCCTACTTTAGTTAAAATCATTCTAGCTCCACCCTTTTAATCTTCGTTAAAATTTATTTTTAAAACTACTAACATTTCCGATCTGTTATTCAACTATTCTACTTCTTTCTTCAGTTATTCTTAATTAAATTTGTTAAGTTTTCATTGTGTTTCTTATGGTAATTTTATTTTTGCAAAGTGTGTTGAATCTCCACTAAATCTAAACAAGAATCAGGGAATTTCCCGAGTCTAGAGCGAAAAATGCGTCACAAGCTGCGAAACGATTCGGATTATGGAATCGCATTAGTTGATCTAAATTATGGAATGCTTAGTTATGGGGATTCGGGTTATCTCAGTTTTACTGTATATGATTGATGACTTGCAAGCAAATACACTTAAAAATATTTGTACCTCTATCAAAATTTAAGGCGGAAGTCATTTGTCCTTTAATGAAAACTATCGATTGTTAGATATTATTAGCACGTTCGGAATCCATCGTCGGAGTTGGCAAACTTTGCTTACCACATTTGAATGATCCCATAGTAAGAGAATACTTCCGTCAATCAACGGTATAGTTGGTTATGCTATGTAAACTAAGGTAGTAGATACTAATATGGACGCAATTCTTTTATGGAATACACATTTCCCTAAAGAAATGCATAAAGAAATCAATCCAAGCACGTGCTTCATCTGATTTATTTTATGAACTTAAATGTTTCAGGAATGTTGTTCATTTATCTACTTATTTAGGTACAAGTAAATAAAATAACTAATGTTCTTGCTTAATTTCATGCAAAAAGCATTTCGAGTTGAATGGAATAATGTTTCATGTGTCTACTATCAGCCATTTGATGGTATTTAAAGTTATAATCTGCAACCATATATGAATTATAACTTTGTAGATGTGAAATATGACTAAATCCGATGCACTTTTTTAGTTAAAAACACTATCACATGGAAGTTTACTAACGGAAGAAAAATCAAGTAGGTATAAAATTTTATAACTTTATGTATCTCGAACCTAAAGGCGAGTTAGCGTAAAGCAAAAATGCATTTCCAAAGAAAGGAGTTGTGTTAAGTATACACAGGGTGTGTTCTATAAGTAATGACCTTTTTGCAAAACCGACAGATTTATTGGTGCAACTGATCAATATTCCTCAAAACAGGCACCTTCTACGTTGATATACTTTTGTTGGCGACTTTTCCATGCTTCGAAGGCGTCGGCGTTACCTGTTTCGGGATGTCTGTGAGGAATGTCGTGACATTGGGTTGGACGTCCTCGATCGAGTCATAGTGATTATGTTTTATGGCTGATTTCAAGCGTGAAAAATGAAAAATGTCCACAGGGGGTAAACCCGGACTGTACCGAGGCTGGAGGACTAGTAGTATGTTGATCCGGGTCAGGACGTTCACGACGGAGGCGGTGTGATAAGGCGCATTGTCGTGTTAAAGTTTCCAATTGTCTTTGATCTCACTTCGCTTGTACGTGACCGCCCTTTTTATCTTTTTCAGAACTTCCAGGCAGTAGGCAGCATTCATGGCCTGTCCAGGCGTAAGGAAAGGCAAAGAGTATTGCTTTTGTTTTGAATTTGTTCATGAGAGCATTCTTGGGACGGGTTGACCGAGTGGTGTGCAACTTGGACAAACACGAATCCTCAAACGCCTCTTTAACCATACTGATAACGTTTCCGTAGGATATTTGCCCAACCGGAACCAGAACTTGATCGCATTACGTTGTTCTATCGAACTCCGCATCGGTCGCGTTTGAAAGCTTAGACTTAATATCATCTTCCCTGATTGTACGCGTTGATAATGGGACTCATTACTTACGGAACGGACCCTGTATGTAACACTCTTCATTTTGAATAAAAGGAAGAGATAGTTTCCATCATAAAAATATTGACGAGACACCGATATAGAGTTTAGCTTCCATATTCTTATTTAAATAAAAGTGTAAAATATTTTCATGTACTGCAAAATTTCAGTGCAAAATGTGATAAATATATATATTTGTTATCTAACCTATAATGATACGGTGCGCTAGAGAAATGCTTTTGTATATTTATGTTTAATCTATTGAGACATGTACCTAGTACAATCTATGATTTTCTAGCAAAGACAACAGCAGAAAAGATAAACAAAGTAACATTTTCCTAGCAAATTTCATTAATTCTGTTTTTCGTTTAGAACTTCTGCTTAATTTGAAGGAAATTGAGAAACGAAGAAATGAATAAAAAAGCTTTTGGGTGTTTTTAGGATGCCGTGTTCTATTAAGAAATCTGTGGTACTTACACCCCTTTAGGTTTAAATCGTGGTAGAATTTTGAACTTAATGTGCTGCCCAAATGTCGTTGGATCTTTTGTATTTTATTTGCTAATATATAAATTCTGTGACAAGAATATCATATTTTTAGAATTTTCTTGTCCTATTTTTTCTAGACTATGCGGTGTAGTAAATAAAAGTAATCTTTATTCAACACAATATAAGAAAATAAATAAAATGAATGGTTTATTTATAAGTTTGTAGATTAAATGGTGATCTGTTTCATCGATATCTGTACGTCGCATTACCATTATTGCAACATCAGCGTTTGTCTATCTACCTCTGGCTTTAGTATTTTGCACACTATTTGGGAAAATCTATTCATTGGCAGCCCTATTGACTCTGGTTACCTTGTATTAGGATAGACAATGTACCCTCACAATCAATTGTGCAAAGAGTAATGAGTTTTCCTTTGGTCTTCAATCTACTTTAATTAGAATAGAAGCAATTAACTAAGTTAATTTGTTATTGTCGTACCTCTGTTTATTCTCTGAACTAAATAGATAAAGTCAGCTAAAGTAGGAGATGCAATTGCAGATTATGGAGAAAAAATCGAATTACTCGACAGCTTTTGATTTTCAAGTTGATGAAGTTTTTTATTATTATATCGGGCGTATTGAGAAATAAAGAACATTATGTTTTGAAATATTACAGTTAACAGAAAATACCAGTAGATTAACAGTAGATGATATATNCCAGCATTACTGACTGGTGGGAATGAAACACCCAAAAGTTTAAAAAGTTTTATTTGAGGTATACATGTTAGCGGAGGGTGGAATTTATGTTGGCGAAAGGTGGAATTTCCCTGTTCGTAACCTGATTACATAAGGATCATCTGGAAACGCACGCATAGACGCAAGATACATTTGCGCAACAGGCACTTATCCTGCACTCTGCAGGGGCAATATGGGATAGTGAGTCGGAGAAGTACGGATGTAAAAGCTGCCAAGTGTAAACAGAGTAGAAATAAATTGTTGAAATTGAGTTTTATTATTAATTAGTAGTTGGTGGTCTTAAAATCAACAACAATAGTATCTTTACATACATAATTGTCAGCAACACCTTTGTTCAACTATAGATATTGTAGAATAATTCTTCTTCTCTAGTTACGTGATCGACAACAATTGGTACATTGTAGTAATATCGATGATAAATAATAAATAATTACGGCTTATTCAAATAATATCTTCGATTAGTGCTTAACTGGTGATGATAAATGTGCTGCTTAATTTCGAAAATTAAGTTGTACAAATTCAGCCGAAAGAGATTATTATCTAACCTAACTGATAATACCCACTGCTGAAAGTTGTGCGTGGGATGCTTCAAAGTTTAGCAATTCATATTAATTAAAAACGGGTTCAATTATACTAATGAATAATGGACTAGGTATAGATAGAATTTCGGAAGTGGAACTAACTGTAATGTTAACTTTAATGGAATTGTCAAAATTGGATTATTGTTGACAACAAATAATAGATTACACAGCAAACCTTCATCATTTTAATAGAAAAATTAATAATTTAACTCATTGGGGTATGGGACTGCAAAATAATAATTAAAATTAATTCTGTTTTGATGCTGAAATTCAACTAATAAAAAATCGTTTGGATGTACAAGGTAAAAGGTAACAAAAATTAATTATGATTCAATTTTGAAAACTACTCTTTCCAAGATTGAACTTTGACCTTCAAAAGTTGTGTTACAGAGAGTGCTTTTCAATTAAGTATATGAATAGGCATTTCGCGCTGTTACATTTCTATAATATTTTATGGCTTAAAACACAAATTATTTACAAAATGAAGTTATAAAAGGGAAGGGTTTTGGTGTCCGCTTGATTAAGGTCAAAATGAGTCATTGATTTGTGTATTTTGAAGATAAAAATATGTATTAAAATCGTCAGTTTTAGTCTGAATGCTGACTGGACAAAAAAAAAACTTTTAGGTGTTTCATTCCCACCAGCCAGTAATGCTGATGGGCGGGCAGTCCCTCCGGACTACGCCGGAAGGTAGGGCGGAAGGCCCTCTTCAGCCTGCTTTCAGGAATCGGGGGAATGGGTGAGTGGTGGTTCGGGTGAGAAAGATGAGACGGACGAAATGAAGACAGAAGAGANTTCAGGTAATTGGGTTTTGCCAAAAGGTAGTTGTACATTTACCTGAATTAGAGTAACGACCCTGTTACTATGGAGATTTGCACCCTCTGTGCTATAGTGTGCACTATTCTCACCCGCATATAAATATGCATATTCATTCAACATTCATTATTCATTACTCAACATTCAGCATTCAGCATTCAACATTCATTATTCACATTCGCATTCACATTTCACATTCCAGCAGTTATCATTAACATTTTATTTTATTCAAACAACTTCTAATTTTCATTTAGTAATCTTGTACAGTTTTGTATTTATTTAGTGTTAAGATTGTAAATATAGTTTTTTACTGTTGCGTCCGAATTTTTATTGAGCTACGAAAACAAATAAGTGTTCGGTGCCATTTTGCTACCCGCAATTTACCAACAGCACCGTTTAAGTCAAAACACAGTTTAAAAGTTGTCTGTGTAGACCTTCATTTTAAATAGTTGCTTTAAATTAAATTAGTTTAGTTATATTTTTAATTGTATTCTATTTAATACATATTTTCTATCATTTCTTAATGATGGTAAGAGACAAAAGTCTCCCCAATTTGCTAACTAAACATAATAAGGTATTTACTCTTTTTAAATAACAGGTATCACTTTTTCATTCTCATTATCACTTTAGAAATTGAAAGTGAACCAATAGCATGCTTTATGAATGACTACTTAACGCTTAGTTAGTAAAGGTAGAGACACAAAATTCATTCCTTCCAGTCGGTCGAATTGAACACAGCATTTCAATTAAACCAGATTCATTAATCTTTAAAAAATGTCATTGGCCACAAAAGACTCTGTTTAAAGTGGAAGAGAAGTAATTAAAACTGTATAGAACGTCACTTCTTGGTAACTCCTTTTTCGTGCTTATACCTTCACCAAGGTGCCTATATACTAAAAAAACAATGAGTCTATCGAGGAGCCCTATTATAAAGCTAAAACAAAATAATTTAAAATTTCTTCTCAACATTCAGTTCTGAAACGTTATTGTCAATTAACAATATGGTGTTATTAAGACGAAATACGATACTTCATTTACTTTCTCTAGCGATGTGCCCCTTCCAATGTCTTGGATGCGCGCTGGCAAAATCGTAGGTAGGGAGAAAAAGGCTCATTATACCTCGACTCTTGTTCATTAAACATACTTTTTCATACAGTACCTACCAAAAGTTTTGTTCAATCATGAATAGTAGTGCGAGTCGAAAACAAGCGTTAAAGACTTTAATATGTCTTCAAATAGAAATAAACATTTCGTTGATATTTTCAGTAGTAAATGGGACCAATAACATGGCCAATTTTTCCGTGCAGTACTGTACGGATTATATGCTCCTCACCAGTTAAGAGTTTGGCCGAGAGTTGTCTCCTTTCTTTTCTGGCCTAGTGCTGTTCTTTTCTACTTTGCGCTGGTCAAACTGAAGGTTACAAGGATTATAATATATTGAAGATTGGGGTATATCTTGTTTCCGTTGTATAGTTGCGACGATCATAATTGGCAAAGTCCGCAATAAATTATTTGTGAGAATGGACATATCTTCTTTTTTGTTTCCACTTGGGACTGTAGTCATTTGCTGCGTTTTCAACACGCCTTTGTTAAGTTCGGAAATGCTTCACGAGTAGTACAAAGTGAAAAGTGATAACCGAGTAATAGTAAGCGGTGTAGCGGTTAAAGCAGTGATTCCGAACCTGGGGGTAATTACCCCCGCGGGGGTAAATCAATTATTCTGTGGGGGTAACTAGGAACCTAATAATTAAGACCTAAAATACGTAGCTAGATAGTAAAAATATAAAATTATAAATATGTCGATGTTTATACAACTGTATGCACAATTAATAAACCTTGAACCAAACAAGATCACATTTGAAAATTCTGTGGTTCGGCATTTAGCTGCAACAATAAACTCACTGAAGCAATATTTTCCGGATATGGATAATCGTCAGTTCAGTTCTTGGACATTAAGATCATTTACTACGGATGATAACATTATTAAAAACGAAGACGTAGCGGCCAAAGTGGAATACCCCAGAATACTACTTGCAGAGTAGAATTTCAAAATTATGATCTTAGCACATTTTGGAGAAAAGCTAGTGCCGAATATCCTGTTCTAGCTAACAGAGCTTTAAAAATGCCAATACCCTTTGCCACCACCTATAGATGTGACAGTGGTTTTTCAACTTTAGTTACACCGAAAACAAATACCAGAACCCTTCTAAATGTGGAACATGACTTAGGATGCGCTTTAAGCGAAATTAAAGCTAACATAAAAAAACTTGAAAAATGCAAAATAATACCAACCTTCACACCAACTATCTTTACTTAATTTATTGTTTAGATATATAAAATTGTAAGACTTATGTGCAATTTGTGATTATTAAAGATATTTGTATTTGCTTGTGTTGTTTGTATTGATAACATTTTAAGCCACATTCGCTTTAACTTTTGTTCGAATATATATTAACATTTAATATCAGACCATAACCGATTTCAAAGCTAAAGTAATCACGTATGCCACTTACTCAAAACAGTTAATATTTAGAAAATA
The DNA here is from genome assembly GCF_000699045.2 of Agrilus planipennis. Taxonomy (NCBI): domain Eukaryota; kingdom Metazoa; phylum Arthropoda; class Insecta; order Coleoptera; family Buprestidae; genus Agrilus; species Agrilus planipennis. Next base: position 662,927 of record NW_020438927.1, read on the forward strand.
ATTGGCTACTCTGAAATTATACAGGACTCTATTGACAACAGTGGGTTTAAGAGTTGTGGTATATTTCCTCATCATACATTAGAGCTCATGTGAATTGATTTCTAGAGTCACTTACTAGGATTCATACAGTTACGTAATGTCAAGCGGGTGAAATCTTAGGAGAATAAGGATTACGTAAACTTTCCTATGACGTAGAATGGTGTCTTTACAGCAAGGACTACATTCTGAATATAATACAGAAACAATGAGACAAGGCGCCGTATTATACACATACCTATCCTGTAGTCCTTCGAGATGGATCCCTTTACAATATTGTTCTCTAATTTAGGTAGGAGTTACAGTGAAACGCGTAACTTGGATTGTAGACGCTGCAAAGTGAATGCTGTACATGCAGTTACACGTGTTCTAATTTAATTTTCAACTATATGAACANAGTTTGAAATTTCTGGTAGCTTTTTTTCTGTTAATAAAAATAAATTTAATCTGTTCGGTTAACGAATCTCCATAAAATGACCTGTAAAATTACAATTTTTTAAAATTTCAATAACTTTTTAATGGTTTAGTGAATCAATTTGTAATTTTTACAGGAGTTTTAGAATTGAATGAGGAACGTTCTTCCAAATTTTTATTTGTCTCGTAGCATTTTGACATACCTGCCAAACATCCTTAATTCCTGAGAGTGTTGAATGATCGTTAAAGTCCGATGCTGGCAACATGCTGAACTTCTGCTTATCTGCATCTTTTTTTGTTACTCATTAATTGTTGTAATGCTATTTCTTTTTCTTTATTAGTGTCCGCTGCAATTCCTATCTGACATCTCTTTTCTGCGAGTAAAAGTAGACGTTCTGTCAGCATGCGGTCTTGTCTAGTTAGCAGGTTAAAAGAAGAAAGAAAACGCGACTGTTTTATTGTAGGTTATGCCAATTTTGATCGCCCCAAATATACAAAAGTTCATTTAGAACAAAAAGCTGACCAAACCTATAAACCGAAGGATCACGTAATGAAATTGGAACAAGCGTCGTTAAAAGCTCGCGAAACATCTAAAAAGCAATAACATGAGTATTTTAGTAGAATGATGAGGCAAATAAGCATTCGCTTAGTCTAAACGCACCTATACTTAAAATCATAAAAGTTTATGGTAGAATAAGTTTTTAATAGTTGTGATGGAGAAAGTTAAATTAATATGAACTGCAGGCAAATACTCATACCTTTATTTATCCAATTTTCCTTAAGAAGCGTTAAAATAATTATAAAGGAGGTAAATGACACAAAAACGGAAAATACCTACTTCATTTGTGTCCGAAATATGAAAAAGGGAGATCTAGTCTACCTGTTGCTAATCTGCAGGAATACGAGTATTTGAAATTTTAGTAATAATTTCCATTTAACTGAAAAATTTAAGTGAAAGTGTCGAATGAGTGTAAGTTATTTGTGCATAAAGTTACAGACTGACCTTGGGTGTATGGGAAAAACAGCATCCCTAAAAGCAATTTTGAAGAAAATGAACTTCAAGAACGACAAACAAGAAACAATACTTCTCATTGAAAAGAATAATATCTGTTTTTTAAGAATATCGTACCTACAGGCGGTTTCGCGAAAGGAATAGACCAATAGTTTATTTTGATGAAACTTACATACATACATACAAATAATGGAAGTACTCATGGACTGATTTCTAATATATCCAAAGGACAAAGATTGGTAGGTAATCGTTTATATGGTGATAAACGGTTTATCCCGAATTTAAATAATTCTTTCATTGATTTAAATAACAATTGCACACAAGGCAATTTAAATAATTCTTGCTTATAAAATATTTTTTTGAGAAATAATTATTACTGTTTGATTTTAATTATTGTTATCGTCTGTAACCTTTGATAAACCTGAAGGGTGAAGCGTTTCCTAATAAAGCGTTTTTTCAGACATTGTTATTGATACCTATTAGATCCCATAAGAACATTCATTAGTATTTATTTTAAAGCCACGAAACTTTAATTAAGCTATTTGGGTAACTGATATTGTTAAAGTGATTTGTTAGCTCTTTTTATGCTGACCAAGACCTGGGTTTTGTCTGATGGAATGGTTGACATCTGGGCCTTCTTTCTCCCTTGTTCTCCCTATCTTTTCAAGCGTTAACTGTAGGGATTGATTGAGTAGCGTACGCATTCCCTTCCTTAACCTCCCGTACGCGTTTATCTTTCCCTTGCATCCACGAAAATAAAAATGAAAGATATTGTACCTACTACCTACACTAAATGACTATATCTATTAACTTTTTAAAGTGTAGAAGTTTACCAAGGGCCTTAACATTGTGTTCTGAAACCTTGAGAATGGATGGAACGTGGTGGAATGCTGGAAAATGTAAATAGGGGAGAGTACTTCGTTCATATGTGTCACTTTAACCAGTAACGTTGCCGCGAATGTCTACGAACGACCAGCAATGATTGCAACGCAAACGAATGCGAAGGAATGGTAAAGTTTCTGAATGTATTCCCGGCTTTATAGTCACATACTCAAGTGTATATCGGAGGTAATGTTTGAATTATTTGTTCCATGTTACGATAAATTTTGTTTTTCTCTGAAGTTTCATTACGATTCATAGAGCGTTGCTTATTTTTGATGTGATCGTAATAATCCAAACAATCCTTTTTCACGAACTGAATTAAGTAATACATTAAACATATACGTTAATATACATATTTCCAACAGGTGTTCAACAAAAAGTTTTTGGCGATAATAGAAATGCTCTCACGTAAAGTTAGTACAACTGAACACATTTGTTTTTTAATTAACTAATGCGTGCTCCCTAATTTTCATTGTAAATTTGTATTTGTTCAGTCAGTGGCGTAGATAATGTAGATGAATATTAAAGGGCGAAATTATACAAATCACAAACAGAAATTGAAAACAAATTCTGCCTAATTAATGGATTCAAACTTAAAAAAGAGACGCTTAAGTAGAACTCACTAAAAATATAGATTCAAGGTAAAATTTTTCTTTTACAATATTTCTGTTTTCTATCTATCATTTCTTTTATCCTTAAAGGGCTGTGCAACCCGAGATAAAAATGTTCAGTCTCTCAGAGTCTCTGAAGGCGAGACTCGAGTCTCCGTCTCTCATCGAGTCTCTCTGGTGTCGCTGAGAGAGACTGTCGTGAGACTGTCAAAAAACTGTTTAGCGTCTCTGAACGAGAGACTCGAGTCGCTCATAAAGAGATTCTCATTTCGTATCCAGTCTCTGAACGAGAGACTCGAATCTCTCAATAAGTGGTGTCTCGATAGACATGCTTAAAATTTTCTAAGTTCAACATATTTCAGAGATCTCAGTCTTTCTACGAGAGACTCGAGTCTCTCAATTTTTCAGTTTTATTCATTCAGTCTCTCTGTGAGAGACTCGAATCTCTGAATTAACAATATTATCGTTCGAGTCTCTCATACAGATATTGTGAGAGATCCATAAAAACACCTAGGCAATAACTGAGAGACTGTGACAGACGCTCTCAGAGACGTCGAAAGACTCTGAGAGATTGAAAATTTTTGTCTAGGGTAAAAATATAGATTCAAGGTAAAACTTTTCTTTGTCAATGTTTCTGTTATCTAACATTTCTTTTATGCTTAAAGGACTGTGCAATTTGGTAAAAATGATATCATAAAGAGTAAATGAGTCGACTACTTTTATTGGTATTGTTCGCGGTTCAAGATAAAAGATCTATCTATAAATTAAAAATTAGTTGCTAAATGCCACAATTTGCAGCTTTTATACACATATACAGAATCCATTGTTGCATCTGCTCTGTAACATATGCATATGCACTCTATGAATTTCGTATTTTCAAAACCAAACATCCCTTTGCGCAGTTCACATTCTCGCAATAATCCAGATTGTTTCGCTTTACTAGATATTATTTTATGATGAGAAACGCGTTTCTAGCTGCAAATATTGGTTTACTTTGTTGGTAGTTCGTTCTGTTTTATTAAGCTCGAATTACTATTTGCCCATAGGTCGCCCACCCTTAGTAGTACAATTGAGAATCAATTTCCCGAGCGAAATATAATATAAGATAGTACAAACCAACCCGTTTTGAATTCGTTACTTTCCGGTATTTGTTATTGGGGTACGTTAACGCTCGCTTTACATCAATCAGTTCGCTTCAGTTAAGCCATTCGCTTGTTTGTCTTAACACAGCATAGCTTTTAAGTCGATCCAATTCTTTTAGTATCGAATCCGTGACGAACTCTTGTTTGTGAATGTTGCTATAAATTTTATATACTTCCCTCATTTTTGCATTTAGATAGATTAGTTTAGATTAGGTTGGGTTACGCTAGATTAAACGATATTTATTTGTACCCTTAAAGTCCAACACAATTTAATAGTTCAGTCAGTAAGGTAACGTGAGGTTAACTCTGAACTTTGTTTTTGTAACTGATGTCTGTTTGCACTTGAGAATCTTAGCAGTTGCTTAACTTTAACAAGAGAAAGCTGTTTCGGGTTTATACAAGTCTTAATGTAAACTCTGAGTTTATTTTTTTGTAACTGATATATGTTTGAACTTAAGAATCTTAACACATGTTTAACTTCAACAAGATAATAAGGTTGTTCCCAGTTGAAGAAAGTCTTAATGTTAACTCTGAACTTAGCTTTTTGAGACTGATTGCTGTTTGCACTTAAGAATCTTAGCAAGTGCTTAACTTCAATAAGGGAAGGTTGTTCCCAGTGGAATAAAATCTTATTGTTAACTCTGAATTTAGTTTTGTGTAACTCATATCTGTTTGAACTTAAGAATCTTAATAGGTGTTTAACTTCAACAAGGTACGGTTGTTCCCGGTGGAAGAAAGTCTTAATGTTAACTCTGAACTTAGCTTTTTGAGACTGATTGCTGTTTGCACTTAAGAATTTTAACAGGTGCTTAACTTCAACAAAGGAAGGTTGTTCCCAGTGGAATAAAATCTTAATGTTAACTGTGAATTTAGTTTCTTGTAACTCATATCTGTTTGAACTTAAGAATCTTAATAGCTGTTTAACTTCAACAAGGTAGGGTTGTTCCCGGTGGTTGAAAGTCTTAATCTCAACTCTGAACTTAGCTTTTTGTAACTGATGTCTGTTTGCACTTAAGAATCTTAGCAGGTGCTTAACTTCAACAAAGGAAGGCTGTTTCGAGTTTAAGTAAGTCTTAGTGTATTATTTGAACTTAGTGTTTTGTAACTGATGACTGTTTGAACTTAAGAATTTTAATAGGCACCTAATTTCAACAATTGGAGGTTATTTCGGTTTTAAGTCTTACTGTTTTCCGCAGTAAAATTCAGTATTTTTTGTAAGTTATAGTAGAATAAATAGTATATTATACAGCAAAGGAAAGAAGTACGGCTTTCCCTCTGAGCTTGAATTGTCACCCGAATATACAACCTTTTACGTACCCTTGCCTCAAAGGTGTGATTTTTTCTGATTTCAGGGGAGTGAAAGTGCCACATAACCTTCTAGGTAAAAAAATCACATTTACTGCTTATCAAGAAAGTATTTTAACATCCTACGCGTGGAAATTGACACCGTCTAACAACTAAGCTTATAAGAAGTAGGTAGATAGGATTATGCTGTAAATGAAATGGAAAGAAACTAAGGCTATAGGTTTAATAAGCATTACTTTGTTTTAAGTGAAACAAGTTATAAAAGTTGTGTTTAAATTTTTATATAAAGACTGTCAAAAAACTGTTTAGCGTCTCTGAACGAGAGACTCGAGTCGCTCATAAAGAGATTCTCATTTCGTATAGAGTCTCTGAACGAGAGACTCGAATCTCTCAATAAGTGGTGTCTCGATAGACATGCTTAAAATTTTCTAAGTTCAACATATTTCAGAGATCTCAGTCTTTCTACGAGAGACTCGAGTCTCTCAATTTTTCAGTTTTATTCATTCAGTCTCTCTGTGAGAGACTCGAATCTCTGAATTAACAATATTATCGTTCGAGTCTCTCATACAGATATTGTGAGAGATCCATAAAAACACCTAGGCAATAACTGAGAGACTGTGACAGACGCTCTCAGAGACGTCGAAAGACTCTGAGAGATTGAAAATTTTTGTCTAGGGTAAAAATATAGATTCAAGGTAAAACTTTTCTTTGTCAATGTTTCTGTTATCTAACATTTCTTTTATGCTTAAAGGACTGTGCAATTTGGTAAAAATGATATCATAAAGAGTAAATGAGTCGACTACTTTTATTGGTATTGTTCGCGGTTCAAGATAAAAGATCTATCTATAAATTAAAAATTAGTTGCTAAATGCCACAATTTGCAGCTTTTATACACATATACAGAATCCATTGTTGCATCTGCTCTGTAACATATGCATATGCACTCTATGAATTTCGTATTTTCAAAACCAAACATCCCTTTGCGCAGTTCACATTCTCGCAATAATCCAGATTGTTTCGCTTTACTAGATATTATTTTATGATGAGAAACGCGTTTCTAGCTGCAAATATTGGTTTACTTTGTTGGTAGTTCGTTCTGTTTTATTAAGCTCGAATTACTATTTGCCCATAGGTCGCCCACCCTTAGTAGTACAATTGAGAATCAATTTCCCGAGCGAAATATAATATAAGATAGTACAAACCAACCCGTTTTGAATTCGTTACTTTCCGGTATTTGTTATTGGGGTACGTTAACGCTCGCTTTACATCAATCAGTTCGCTTCAGTTAAGCCATTCGCTTGTTTGTCTTAACACAGCATAGCTTTTAAGTCGATCCAATTCTTTTAGTATCGAATCCGTGACGAACTCTTGTTTGTGAATGTTGCTATAAATTTTATATACTTCCCTCATTTTTGCATTTAGATAGATTAGTTTAGATTAGGTTGGGTTACGCTAGATTAAACGATATTTATTTGTACCCTTAAAGTCCAACACAATTTAATAGTTCAGTCAGTAAGGTAACGTGAGGTTAACTCTGAACTTTGTTTTTGTAACTGATGTCTGTTTGCACTTGAGAATCTTAGCAGTTGCTTAACTTTAACAAGAGAAAGCTGTTTCGGGTTTATACAAGTCTTAATGTAAACTCTGAGTTTATTTTTTTGTAACTGATATATGTTTGAACTTAAGAATCTTAACACATGTTTAACTTCAACAAGATAATAAGGTTGTTCCCAGTTGAAGAAAGTCTTAATGTTAACTCTGAACTTAGCTTTTTGAGACTGATTGCTGTTTGCACTTAAGAATCTTAGCAAGTGCTTAACTTCAATAAGGGAAGGTTGTTCCCAGTGGAATAAAATCTTATTGTTAACTCTGAATTTAGTTTTGTGTAACTCATATCTGTTTGAACTTAAGAATCTTAATAGGTGTTTAACTTCAACAAGGTACGGTTGTTCCCGGTGGAAGAAAGTCTTAATGTTAACTCTGAACTTAGCTTTTTGAGACTGATTGCTGTTTGCACTTAAGAATTTTAACAGGTGCTTAACTTCAACAAAGGGAGGTTGTTCCCAGTGGAATAAAATCTTAATGTTAACTGTGAATTTAGTTTCTTGTAACTCATATCTGTTTGAACTTAAGAATCTTAATAGCTGTTTAACTTCAACAAGGTAGGGTTGTTCCCGGTGGTTGAAAGTCTTAATCTCAACTCTGAACTTAGCTTTTTGTAACTGATGTCTGTTTGCACTTAAGAATCTTAGCAGGTGCTTAACTTCAACAAAGGAAGGCTGTTTCGAGTTTAAGTAAGTCTTAGTGTATTATTTGAACTTAGTGTTTTGTAACTGATGACTGTTTGAACTTAAGAATTTTAATAGGCACCTAATTTCAACAATTGGAGGTTATTTCGGTTTTAAGTCTTACTGTTTTCCGCAGTAAAATTCAGTATTTTTTGTAAGTTATAGTAGAATAAATAGTATATTATACAGCAAAGGAAAGAAGTACGGCTTTCCCTCTGAGCTTGAATTGTCACCCGAATATACAACCTTTTACGTACCCTTGCCTCAAAGGTGTGATTTTTTCTGATTTCAGGGGAGTGAAAGTGCCACATAACCTTCTAGGTAAAAAAATCACATTTACTGCTTATCAAGAAAGTATTTTAACATCCTACGCGTGGAAATTGACACCGTCTAACAACTAAGCTTATAAGAAGTAGGTAGATAGGATTATGCTGTAAATGAAATGGAAAGAAACTAAGGCTATAGGTTTAATAAGCATTACTTTGTTTTAAGTGAAACAAGTTATAAAAGTTGTGTTTAAATTTTTATATAAAACTTAAAATTATCATGGCTTCAAAATTAAAATTAGTTTGCATTCGAATTTCAAAATGTTTGAGAACATAAATACCGGAATCTACATTGGAATTAAGATCAGGGCTAATGGGCCGTGAATGAAATCAACAGATAAGTCCAGACGTTTCGTCGATAATTCCCACTGACATCTCCAGTGTATTGACAACGAAGGTTATACCTGGAAGTTTCAGTTAGCGATTGTTCGTTCCGATCGCTGTCCATCAGACCGAATTTTAATTTTAAAACAAGAAAAAGGTATTAAAATTGTTATTTATAGATTTGTTGTGATTTGAAGTGTTAAAATTCTTGGAAAATTAATATAAACAGATTTACGCTTTCCATAAAAATAAACATGAAAAATTTATTTAACTTCAGAAAAGACGCCGGTTGTCTTTGTTGAATTTGACACTGATAGATAGTCTGAAAGAGCTGACGCTGAAGTTTTAAAAACTCAAAACTAATTTAAGTTAAAATTCCACAATATTCTTATAACGAAAGAAGCTCTTGTTTTTATTGGATTTAATAAATTAAATAAAACGGCAAGGAAATGCGGATGAGTCTATTTTTAAATATTAAACTCGTAAACTTTTTTGCCAAATGAAAAGCAGAACACAGACAATTTGCACTAACCTGCTAAAAATAGTTTTAAAAGCAACTTAATTTAATTTCGCCCCTTCGTACTTTGTTGACTGATATTGATAAGATTGAGGTTGCAAAAAATCCGACCAAAATCAAATTCGATTTACTTATATAATACTACATTAAACATTAAATTGGATTATTTTGAAAACTATAAAACCTGGAGCATCTTTTAGACGAAGTTCCGATTCCCTATTTGGCCCAAATTTTTTTATGCTTTGACCTTTATTAGATATAAGGTATTGTTTTTTCGTAAATTATCGAAAGTGTAAACTTAATAGGTAATTGGGTCACTTAAATAATTTTCGAATGTGATGTCTCTAACTAAAGATAATCACTATTTATTAAATAAAATATGTACAAAAATGAATTTGGTGGTAACAATTGGTCGGTTGGTTGGTACTGTCTCTTCCCAAACGTACTTGCTTACACTGGCAAAAACTGGTACTCCGACTTTCTCCTTTGGTGACAAAAATTTCTAAAGGGGGTGAAGTTCTTAGAATCTTTGTCGTTAAAATACATACACATACAAGCTAATGGTTCAAATGGTCATAAAAACAGGTACAAAATGTTAGTTTGTTTAGCTTAAAAAACGTATTTCTTTTGCTTCAAAAAAAAAGAGGAAAAAATCGGAATATTTGAAAATAAATATTAATTAAATTTTACTTACTAGTACATTTAGGAATTAATAATAATATGCATAAAAAAAGGTAAAATACTGCCGAACAGGTATTAATTTTTAAGGAGATTAAGGATATTATCATTTTTAGCTGTTTTTGCAGCTGTCTCACACCAACCTAACCTAACCTAACCTGCTCTCTAATCTACTTTATTTTCTATTTCGGTAAATCACACTTAAGTCTCATAATCCCGTGAGAAAACGGAAGGGAATTACACGACAACATGAACGAAGTAAATCCCAAATACTCAATCAAAAGGATTCTTTGATTAATACATTTATTGGGTATGTTCTTTATTGAAAATCCGATAACTCATCGGCTAATCTTTTGAATGGATACGAAAAAAGTGTTGAAAAGCAGTACATTATAAGCGTACAACATTGTTCAGGAGTATGATATGATCTTGATGAATAAATGATTGTAAACAGTGAAATCATTGAACCACCACAAGGTTAACAATTATCAAAAGTTTCATTCCCTTCGGTGGTCCCCCAATCGAAACTACCTCATTTTTTTAACTCATATTCCCGTTAGTTATTTTGCAGGCAGTCCAAATAAAAATAAAAAAAGATTGGGTTTGGCTACGTATGTACATTTAATAGAATATTTCTATATTAATATTTATATTTATTTATTTTACTCTCAACGGACTAAATGGATTCTGGAGTTTCTATATGGGACTAAACGACAAATTTGTGGTTCCTACTGAAAAAAAAGGTTTGTAATAGAGAGACGGATGAAGGATGTGTTTCCAAATGGTTCCATGTTCCTTTTTAAGAGGTGAAACAATAAAATAAACGTAATAACAAAAAATAAAATACCACAACAATCATTAATAAGACTATCATGAACTAAATTATCTTTTATCGCATCGGTACGTAGATACGTGATGGAACGTGAGGCAAAGACGTCTTTGTCATCCGTCACCGATCGATCTGGCAAGAGCAGTCTTTTAGAGTTTTTTTATCTTGCTACGTCATCGATTTTAATATTGTGAGACAGGCAAAGTGGTTTTATCATTGATAGGCATACCCAGTAGATACACTCGTAGTCACACTTGACGTTTTCACGTGATTTTAATATTAAAGCAGCGTCGCGTTTCTTATTCAACCGATGAAAAATCAATTCCGATCAATGGCCTGGCTCAGCGGTAACTATTACAGGCACAATAAACAGTAATAACAAACTAGTTGGGCGCTAACGTAGAAAACGGTGCTTCTAAATACAAGTTGACAGCCGAACACTTTATTTGATACTATTTAACTTCCTTTGATCGTGTCGTTTCCGTTTAGAAATGCAACTCATTTGAATAATTCACAAGCCAACCGACAACAAAGCCTTTTAATGAACACTGTTCATTCTCATTATAATGGCGTTATTTTCAACAGAAGATTTTATTGGATGAAGTAATTGGGCGTTAGAGTCGCAGCTGATGATCTGTGGCGTCCAATTCAAGACACGAACTTGCGCCTCTTTAAATTTCATCAAAAAAAAAATTATTAATCAGATGTTTCTTGAATAGCTAATATACATATAACAAAATGAAATATCGAATTCGACAACAGTAGCGCGAAGCTCTCTTCATTAATTAACAGTTACTCGCAATTTCGATCGGGTCGAATTTATTTTTAATTAGTTTAATTAATACTCAGATTTAATGATATGGGCACCAAGATAGCAATTAAGACGAAAGATTTTTTCGACTGCATTTATTAAATTTAATTTTACATTTCCGTGGATCATACCAGATGCTGCTGCAATTTTTTAAAGAAATCATACTTATCCACAGACAGTTAAGGGTTGGAACTAGGGTTGCCACCTTTTCAGGCTTTACACAAAGTATTTCTCGACTAAAAGGTTAAAATAAAAGTACTCAGCATAAAAATAAAGTATTTTATTTTTTGTTTTTAAAAACATATTTTTTGTTACACCTAGCAGCCAGTAACAAATTGCTGTTGCTCTTAAATACATTTATAGCCTCTAAACATGGCAAACAAAGATTTAAGTAAACTAAAAGTTCATTTTTAATTAGTTTTAATGAATCTTTATTCATGTCGTCCCGCTACTTTGTGTTCATAACAAAGAATACTCTTTCTGTAAATACTGAAGTGGCCGGAACGGACAACAAAAGTGACACTACTTTGAACAGATTTAGGAAATCAGGTTGTTCCCTAAATATGGCTTGCCATTTTTCTGCAGTGCATGTTTCTTTAAAAGTGATGCTGCTGTTACAAATTTTTTCCCGAATTTGATTTAAATGGTTCACTTCATTGTAAAGTGCATCATAATTAATTTTTGTTTCCATATTTATGGTTTCAGTAATTTTAAGAATCACTTCAAAGGACAGAGGGGTGATCAAGTTAAAATGACTTATGAGAGCTAGCCATTTATCATCATTATAGTTGAACCATTTTTCCAAATAGCATACTGCTTTTCTATAAACAAATTGAAGTTTTTATACACTCTTGTTTTTATTCCAGGTGAAGATTGTTCCATGGATTCGATTTTCTTCATGGTCTTGTAAAGTATAACGTACGTACATTCGAAATAGAGTACAATACTTTATAATAAAGTACGGGTGGCAACCCTAGTTGGAACATAGAAAGTACTGTGTAACTACTTTATTAGCTTCTCCATACTGTGTTGGCTTCTTGAAAAGTTAAATTAAATTTGGGGAATTATTTATTAACATCTGTGTANATTGCTGTTGCTCTTAAATACATTTATAGCCTCTAAACACGGCAAACAAAGATTTAAGTAAACTAAAAGTTCATTTTTAATTAGTTTTAATTAAGCTTTATTCCTAGCGTCCCACCACTTTGCGTTCATAACAGACAATACTCTTTTTGTAAATGCTGAAGTGGCCGGAACGGACAGCAAAAGTGACACTACCTTGAACAGATTTGGGAAATCAGGTTGTTACGTAAATGTGGCTTGCCATTTTTCTGCAGTGCATGTTTCTTTGAAAATGAAGCTGCTGTTACAAATTTTTTCCCTAATTTGATTTAAATGGTTCACTTCATTGTAAAGGGCATCATAATTAATTTTTGTTTCCATATTTATGGTTTCAGTAATTTTAAGAATCACTTCAAAGGACAGAGGGGTGATCAAGTTAAAATGACTTATGAGAGCTAACCAATTGTCATCATTGTAGTTGAACCATTTTTCCAAATAGCATACTGCTTTTTCTATAAACAAATTGAAGTTTTTATACACTCTTGCTTTTATTCCAGGTGAAGATTGTTCTATGGATTCGATTTTCCGTAAAACTTGTCTTCTTTTCTTTTAATTAAATCGTTTTTTATATTTGTCATAATATTAAATACATCTAATATTGTAATGGAATTT
>NW_020438927.1:677290-685729 GCF_000699045.2 Agrilus planipennis
TGAGATAGGTTTGTAATACTTACTTTATTTTACTTACATTAATTATATTTATAAGTATTTTGAAGCATTAAGTAAGTATATATATACAATTTAATTTGCTTGAATTATGTAGATCAATAAGTCGCTCCTAATATTCAATTGGCGTAATAATTGTTAATATAAGTCTTATTTTTGATGGATTTATTGATCGTCTCAAAAATCAATAAACAAAATTGAGCAATAAAAATAAACCACCACTTCAGAAATTAGGATACAGCGTAATTTTTGCAGTTTTATCTTTTTTTATTGCAGGCGAACAAAAATGCAATTATTATTGACTGTGTGCGAAGCTTAAAAAAAAAAGTCGATGCTGTAAACTGTAATTTCAGTGGCAGAAGCGAATCATGAGAATCCTGAATGTAAATGATGATGGTGAATGACATACGCCTAACGAAAACTGGGACTAAACCGTATAATTTAGTAGCTGTCATGGACAACCAGGACAACTAGGGCAGTCGTCATTAGCCATTGTGTAAATAGGATACGTATGCAAACTACAAAAATTCTAAATGTACCAAAACAGCCATATAAAATGAACAGACTGGAAATTACAACGATATCCCCTTTAAATATGGACACACATTGCTTAAAAAAAATTGTTATACATTTTGGTAAGCTACATGTGAATTTCAGTAAAATAATAGAAAGTGAGACTGGGTGGCGGTCAATCGGGAATCAATTTTGAATTATACTCATAACAGTTTTTGTTTCGATCCCAATAATAGTAATCTTTATTTTTGAGGGGGTTGTAGGGGAATAGGAAAGTTAGTTAATACACCTTATTATTTTATGCAACGTTTCGCAGATATATTTCTTATGATCGCCTGAAGAAGCAGAAATATATCTGCGAAACGTTGCGTAAAATAATTTTCCTGTTCGCCTACAATCCTCGGAAAAGTAATTATTCTCATAACTTGAGATCAAGTGATTGACAATCAATATATTTATAATTAGCTTTATAAAAACCATCGACTGTACACATACCTAAACCTTGTTTCTTTGGTATAATAGGTATACTTAGATGTTTTTTCCGAAAACAGATGGGCTGTAAACAAACATTTTCTAATTTCGCAAAAAAATATTTATCTTTAACCTATGTGCATGCGTATTGTGCTATAGTAATGTTAGTTGTTGGTGAATATAAAATGAATAAATTTAGTAGGTAATTTAGTTGATATTACAAATTAAATTGTAATAATTAAGGAAATTTGAAATAATTTTTAAAAAAACATGTCAAAATTGAGATTATTACAAGTTACCTAATAAATTTTACTATTTCTACTGCAAATTCAGTCATTTACAAACGAAAATTGTAGTTTTTACGTTATGATAAAAATTTAGTTTTCTCTATGAGGATGGTAATAACAATGAACAGCGGATCCAGGAAGAAGGGGCAAGATGGGTAAATTTTTTCCCAACCAAGAGTTCTATGACTTATGGAGCCTCCTTTCAATTATTTGAGTATCCTCCTATGCAGTACAAAATAGATGTAATATGTGACAACCCTTCAAGTACCTATACTACTTTCTAACGACAAAAGGGCATTTTGTATATTCTTCTTCTGTCAAAACAGCACAATGAGAAGTAGCGTGTGGTAGGATTTTAATTTAAAAAACAAATATCTTGTAAATAAAAACAAATATACAATAAGTTCGAGTATTTACTAAATAATGATAGAATTGTCTAAGGGACTTTCCGGCGGGACTTGCATCCATACGTACGCATAAAAGTTTTGAAAATGCTTATATGTGGTCCTTGTAAGAGAATGGGAGAGGAGATTCCTCGTATAATAATTTGCAAATCCCAGCTCTCCAGCTTTAATGCTTGAAAAGTTACAACAGGAAGATCAGCATGTAACTTTGCGAATCCGCGCATTCCGCGGTTGTCCTGGATGCCACTATATAATTCTCCACGAAACTTAAAGAAAATAGAATAAATTCTTTACTTTAATCTTAAATAAATTATTTTATCATACTTCTTCCTGTTCGTACTTTCATTGCTCCGAAATCGAGAATAAGTCAATTTTTGGGGTTCTGAGGGTACCTTAAAAAGAACAAAGAAAACTGTATTGGATCACTTCGTTACCCGCCTGTGCGCCTGTCTATCTATCAAGACCCTTTTTATCAGGAACGCGTGGAGATATTAAGTCCAAATTAATGTCAAATACTCATGTCTGCAATCTTTTGGAGCTGTGAAGAAATCAAATTTCTAAGTTAATGCAATCAAAAGATACGTGCATCACAAAAATAACATTTTTTGATTGTAATATTGTAATTATAAGTTTGGAAGATTAATTTTAGGGGAAACTTAAAACATACTCAGAAAACGAGGGAAAAAATTTCGAGACTCGTTGACAGACGACGTATTTATATTGTAGGTACTTCCAATAAGTTAGAACGGAATTCTCGGTACGAAAGTCGGTTGTTTTACTTTAAATGTTGCTTTCTTACCAATTACTACAGTTTTTTTCTCCACCAAGAGTTACTATATTTTATGTAAGATTTTAGAGACCAATTTTAGTTTTGCTATTTTTGTCATGTTAGTTTGTTATTTCACATGAGTAGGTATGTCAAATTTTAATTTTTTTAAATACATATTTTGTATATATAACAACTATTTTCGTATTAAAAGCAAACACTGCTCTAAAATCTATAACAACGCGACTGCGATAGATCTTAGTTAGTGTTGCCGGATAATTAATCATTCGGTCCTTCTAGAAGCACAGATCCTATAAGACTCGGCAAGTTCTTCCGGTAGGGCAGTTTCCGTGTTCAGCTGTCCTTCTGGAAGTTTCTTTCGGCAGGATAAATGAATAGATATTCTACCATTGAGAATATGTATTGTACATAGTTTTAAGTAAAACTGAATTTATGAAGATGTTTAATATTGATGGATAATGGAGCATAGTTACAGTATCTATGCTTGCCGTGTGTCGTATCGGACAAAAATCTGCACTTTAGACACTTGTTGTTTAGTCGCAAGACATCTAGAAAGTGTACTTTTTGCCAAATAATGAGAATAAATTATTCTCGTTTCTTCCTGCTTATTCTTCTTCTCACATTTCGCTTTTATTGGAAATTGCTGTCGCGAAAAAACAATGAATTAAGTACGACTGTCTCGCAAAACCTCTAGGGGATTCTTATTTGAAATTCTAAACAAATAGGGATTTTGCATCCCGAGAGAGGATTATTGTTAAAAATGCTACCTGCGTGCGTGTGAGTCTGATTGCATCGATTTGCATATTATATCAGGGTGGAAGTTGCTCATTCGGCCTGTTTTAGGGTCGGTCGGTTTCTGAGAATTTCCATTTCTGTCAAGTACTCATTTGAAAACAAATTGTGCTGGCGTGCGTCCTGAATGAAATCTAATGTTGGCTCGAGCCTCAGGCAACCCTTTCGACGAGAGACCGAACCACAAATTGAAATGTAATAACATGTGCTCCGATTGTCTTGTCTTTACCAGAAAAATCTCCTTTCAATCGCTTACACAATATACGGAAGACCTACAGATTTTATTTATGATCGTTAGGCTCTGTCGGTTGATTTAATATTATTTTATACTAGTTGAACCCGTCCAAATTCGGATAGATCAGTATACCGTTGTCGATGGTAAATAGCACTTACGTTGTGATCATGGCTATCTTTCAGACCAAAACCAATTCGTTGGTGCATAACCAATCAGGAAAACACACAAATCATTTGTTACCTAAAATTATTGTGGCATAAGATTTACTAAAACCTGAGTACAGAACATATATCCAAATTATATCAATATATGAACAATATTGACATTTAAACTTAAACACTTCATATCATCATCATAAGGTCATCAGTCCTAAGACTGGTTAATCCTGAGTTAATCTTCGCATTTCCTTAAAACTAGAACAATCCACATCCTTAACTTTTTACGAACAGTAATCTAATCTAGATCTACTTCTACCCCTCCTAACTTCCGTTTCAGCCTCTAATATGTCTCTGATTAGCCCTTCATGCCTGAGAAGGTGTCCTTCCAACCCATCTAACCTATTTGTTATTGACCTCCATAGAGTCCTCTGTTCTCCTATTCTTTCTAATACCTCTTCATTTCTAACCTTCTCTATCCACGGTATTCTCATCATTCGCCGGTAACATCACATTTCGAACGCTTCAAACCTTTTCTTTTCCGCCGCACCCACCGTCCATGTTTCGCACCCGTACAGCGCCGTGTTCCAAACATACACCTTTAACAATCTTTTTCGAATTTCGAGCATAGATGTGACTTCTTATTATTGAAGGCGACCCTGCGCTATCCTCTGCTTTATATCCCTACTACTCCTTCCGTCCTGACTTATCTGACTTCCTAGATACCTAAAATCAGCCACTTCTACTTTTTCGTCTCTTATCTTTATATTCGCTCTTTCCCTACTTTTTCATCCCTTGCATACCAGTATTTTTGTTTTACTTTAAACACTTCTTAAAGAAATGGAAATTGAAACCAATAATAATTTCCCGTTGTTTAACTAACCCACTATTTTATTTATTGCACCAAGTGTCTACTGGAGTAACTTTTCATATATATGAGCTATTACAATACGGATCTAATAATATCTAAATTAAAATAACCACATCAAGATATTAATTAAATCTTGCAAATAATTTACACGAGTTGTCGTTGAAGATATCTTGAATTGTGAAAAGTTAAGTTTCTAAAAATTAATAAGGGATTCGCTTTAAGAGGTTCGTCATTTTCCTCTGAAATATCTTGTATTTAATTAATTTAAAAAATTTGTTTCATTACGAACTCCAAACCAAAGAAAAATAACGCTGACAGACGATTTTAAAATTAGACCCTTTGATCTTTTTACCATTGAGGCACTTGTGAGGGAAAATATAGGTTGCTTCAAATCTTTGTTTTCAAGTGGGAACGTTTACCTTCTACTCCATTTATCTACTTCCCCAAATGCTACATTTATTTTCAAGAGGTTGGCATTAATGGTGTAAGAGCACGTGGCGCGTATGTTTGATGGAGCCATTACTCAGGTTATTATTACAGAAAACAAATGACAGTAATTCGTTCCTTGCTGTCTATTATTTCACTTTTCAAAATCAAAGTGATTAATAAAACCGCTATCGAAATATATTGCAAAATAACAAATAACCATCTAGGTCAAAACCCAATAAGAAAATCCTCTCTCTCCATAACCTATTGTAAGCCTAAGGTGCATAGTATTTCACACATGCAAATCAGAGCTTTTCTATATACTGTAACCTAAACTTAATGTTTTAATTAAAATTAACTGACCATTGAAACGTCGAATTAACGGATGGAAATAATTAACGTTCCTATTTTCGATATCCAGGATATCAGGATGGTTACAATAGATAGTCAGCTAATTCTAGAAGTTTGGATAGAAAAAAAATATTATATTTACCTTTATTTATATTAGCACAATATTAGGTATGCAAGATAGTGACCAGACGTGCTCATAACAGAGGTTCCTGATTTCGACGGCATTAATCAAAAATTTATACAGTATAGGATTGATTATTGATGGGCATCAACCCATTACAAAAGAAAATAGCTTAGACACAAGTTGATTACGGTAAGGAATATTTTGGCACAAACAAGAAAACTACATAATAGAAACATAACGTTTACGTTTTGTTCTTATAATTGACGAGTCGACATTGTTAATTAACAACCACCTTATGAAACATTAATGAACCTACAATTACAGGAAACTCATTACAGATAGCATTTACTACTTGCTTGCGCTTATTTATTGGTTTTATCGACATTTCGGTAAAGTAGAATTACCTTTAGTCTTAAAGTTTTCATTCGATAAATAACTAATGATAATGATACAGGGGAGCACGCAGGACTTTCGTTCAGAGGGGGGGCTAATTTTCAATTGAATTATGTTTATTTTTGTATATAAACTGGATCTAAATTTAGTGTTTATAAAGTGTGTGTACATATTGTGTGTAAAATTGCACATCAGTGCATCTGTTTTCAATTAGAATTAATCATTTTTTTTTATTTACAGTCTGGTCAAGATATCTCTTCTTTATTTCTGATCGTCCAAAAAGGCATGCTTGCTCGGTTCAAACCCTTATCACAAACCATATTTCTTACAAAATTGCCATTTTTTGCAACCCTCCTAGGTGCGCGCCTGTAATGATACATGGTACTAACTTGAGGTATAGTTGTATCAAAACTCTTGTTTTTTTGTTGTTTAATCGAATGAGTCAATGAATATTACTTAAGCTCGGGTAACTGCCTAAAGCAGATACGTTTATCCGGTTATTGAGTGATGAAATTGAACTGACAATGTTTTCCCAAGCTTCAATCAACTCAGGTGTAAATTAAATCGCTTACGATCAAAACGGATGTAATTACAAACCTTTTATTTAAATCACTTCTTATACCGGTACACATGACGTAATTGTGCTGGTGCTGAAATTTTAAATTTTATTGGTAGTAAGATCAGGGTGGCGGATAGCTAATTATAAGTGGACAAATATCAAATTTTTAATTCAATTTAGTTGACGACAGTTTTATTTAGACGATGACCATATTGTAATAAAACAAATAAAGAAATTATACTGAAATAATGATCTGGTCTAAATGCTGGATGAGGACCACTGAGTAAGTTCGCCACTCGTGCTTGTGAAACGTTGGGAATAGATCTCTTACAATAATCTAACGTATTTGAAGATGGGCCAAATTTTGGACCAGTATTTTCAAACCTATACTCGGCGGTCCAATATTGGACCAAACTTGACGAAACGTTAATAAACCTAGCCTTGACATTTGACAATTAACCTAACTTTAGATCAATATTGGGAGGGTAATGCTTGGCTGCCCCAATATTGGATCAAACTACTTCACGAAATATTATTGTACCTAGCCTTGGTATTTGAATATTGACTAAACTTTGGACTAGTACTTTCAAAAACCTATACTTGGCTACCCAGTATTGGAGCAGACTTCGCGAAACATTAATAAATCTAGTCTTAACACTTGCAAATCGACCGCATTTCGGTCCAGCATCGACAAGCAAATGCTTGGCTGCCCAGTATTGGACCCAAACTTGGCGAATCGGTAATGTACCTAACCTTGGCACTTGAAAATTGGCCGAACTTTGGAGCATTATTGACAAACCAATGATTGGATGCCCCAGTATTGGACCAAACTTGGTGAAACTTTAATGTGCCTAGCCTTTGCATTTGAAGATTGGCTGAACTTTGGAGCAATATTTGCAAGGCAATGCCTGGTTTTACACTGTTGGTCCAGGTTTGGGCCTGTCGTCAAGGCTGGCATTTTCCTACATGGGTATTTTTGTGACCTCTAACGTTTATTATTGTGTTTATGTTATTAAGACGATGATATCAAAATAGTCATTGTCTAGATAAAATTGTCCCTTATTGAATTAACGATGGCGTAGCAATTTAGCGCTACGTAATCTATAATTGAACAACAAACCAGTTTTAACGAAGGGGTCAAGATAAAAAGGAGAATGACAACCTTTGTTATTCTGCATGGCTCGTACATATACGTGTGCACGTCCCGTTAATGTTCTAGCACGGACATGGAAGTGTGGCTTAAAATCCCCAAGTGTGTCACATTCGAATGATGTGTACGAGAGTAATCTGATGATAGACGGGCAGGGGTTGCATTGCTGTGGCTGCCGTTGTTAATATTGAAAGGGTGGCTTCTGAAAAATGCGGCGAACGCCTGGCACTGAAATAGACCAAGATAAAACGTCGTTCTTACGGGGTTGTCCTGGGTTAATTCCACTCATCGATTTACAATGTCACAGTGTATTGTATCTTTCAGTCACATATTAGATAACGTATTTGCTCGGATATGGGATTAGAACCTAAAGAAGCGAAAAGAGATGATGACAAATGCTAAATGTATTATCTCTTCCACTTTTGGAAAGAGATTTCTGATCAATAATGAAATAAAATGATAGACATGGAAAAGTATATTTTAAATACATACTTGAAAGAAACTGACTGACTATGATATAATATCAGGGGGTTTGATGCTAATAACGTTGTCAATAGTAATTAATTTCTTATTAAAACTGAGCGACGTGATGGACTAGACATCCAGGTTAGCGGTTTCCAAACGGTATTCCGCGGAACACCCGTGCCCCATGGAAAGGACATAGGTAGTCCGAGATTTAGGGCGTATTTTAATTTAAACGGTTTGTATCCTCACGCGGGCCGAAGTTAGCCTGCGGGCCGTAAGTTGCTCACTGGTGGTCTAGACCAGGGGTCGGCAACCTTTTGCGTCAGTAGAGTCGAAAATTACAATTTACTAAATTTCAAAGTTTTTAAAGAGTCACAATTTTTTTTCTTGCCAAAAATAACTAGTAGGTACTCGCATTTAAATAATTTTTTTTGATAAAAA
>NW_020438927.1:686205-709044 GCF_000699045.2 Agrilus planipennis
TAAATGTTTTTTTTGATAAAATTAATAATATTTTCGTATGGAACTAAAGAGCCGCAGCTTCACATCCAAAGAGCCGCATGTGGCTTGCGAGCCGCAGGTTGCCGACCCCTGATCTAGACTCTAGATTATACCTTTTATCATTCGTGAGGACACCGGTTTGACTGCAGTTTACCTGCCCTGGTCCATGTTTTCCTGCGGTTTCCTTCAAACATTTTGGTCGGAACGGAATATCAATATTATTGGCAGAAATACCTATCATTTTATGAGCAAACGTTAACTTCTGCATTTATTGGAAAATATTCTAAAAAAGAGCTTTTTGGATGTTTCATTCTCACCAGCTATTAATTCTGCTGGACAGACAGTTCCTCAGGACTACGCCGGACGGGGGCTCTTCAGCTTCCTTTTAGGAATTCTGGTTGCCAACCGTCCAGTTTTAGTCTGAAGAATCCAGAAAAATTAAGTTTTCTCTAGACTCCAATTTATAAAAGAATAATCTCCGGATTTTTTAATTATTAATGGCAGTATTCTTATTGAATATCACAGACAGTGGTGTTACTATACTAATTCTCTACCTAGACCATAGCGTGAGCTAGTGGACCCTATTATTTTAAATACTTCAGTTTGTATTACTTAAAATATTTAAATAAATTAATTATTTTATGTACCAGTTGATTATTTTATAACTATCCAAAACAAATATGCTTTCTTTTCTACATCTATATATTTATTAAATGGATGTCCCCAAAGATAAGATGGAGGAAATGAAGACAAAAAACAAATGAAATATTGTCTGTGGAATATTATTATTAACCAATTACCTAAGTAATCGAACCAGTCTCTTCCTTAATGCTAAGCATTGGTCTAAACATCTAGGGCCTCTAGGCAATGTCGCTTGGTGGAACACATTTTAGTTTGTACTTTGTACTCCGTTTATTGTGGATAGATTACCCATCTGATTAAACTTCAACATCCTGGATACTGAGTAGCTCGGAGTAGCAAGATTTGTGAAATTTATTATGTAGTTCCTGGCAGGCTTGGAGTACCTGCTCCTGGTCGGTTTGGGTCTTTTTTTAGATTATAAATATTATAGCGGTCTTAGACCCTACTTAAAATTCAAATTTGCAGCGTTATAATAGTCTTCAAACGATTTATTTCTCGAGTCTAATTGTAAGATTGTGCCGCCTGCTACCCCCTTGGAAGGAAATTAATTATATTAACAGCAACAAACAAAATACAACATTCATTCTTTTAATATCAATCATGTAGCATTCATATAACATTATATTATTTAATTTAAATAGACAGTAAAAGATAATAGAATTTGGAATCATCAGAACTAATTTTAAAGGACATTTTCTAGTGATAAAAAGTAGGAGGTAATGTTGAATTTTTGAGTAGTCAGTTCGGAATGTTAATCGCGCTTGAAGAATCGAAGCTTTTTAACACTAAAACATCTTAAAGGTTGCATTTTATCGACAATTGGATCATACTACGATGTTACTATTTATCATGATTTTGAATGAATGAAATCAAAAAATTTCCTTAACGGAAATAATTTTTGAAGCAATCCTTGAAGGACAGTTGTTTGCTTGATATCATATTTCCAGTAAAAGTTTTAGTTCACAGAGATAATTCATTGCCAGATGAAATGTGGTGTTACAGGCGAATGATGAGGATACCGTGGATAGAGAAGCTTAAAAATTAAGAGGTATTAGAAAGAATAGGAGAAGTAGGTGAGATAGGTTTGTGAGACACTTCTTAGGCATGAAGGTCTAGTCAAGAAACATATTAGAGGTAGAAACGGGAGTTAGGAGGTGAAGAGGTAGACCTAGATTAGATTGCTGTTAAGGATGTGGCTTGTTCTATTTTTGGGAAATGTGAAGATTAGCTCAGGATAGGACTGAGTGGAGGTGTGTGTCCAACCAGTCTTAGGACTGACGACCTTATGATGATGATGAAAAAAATTGGAACATCGAAATTACATACAAACATTTAAGAAGATAATTTTGAAGTATGTGAGTCACACAACCTCAAATTACAACTCAATAAGTGTTTGAGTATCCAGGTATTTGAATACTTATTCATATGTTTGAAATTTGTAATATTCAAAATTTAAAAAATAATAAACTATACAATTCTGAGCCCTAATTAAAGCAGTGGTTCAACGTTAAACAGAGCCATCAATTTTGGGGGGTTAATTGACATCCACCCTTGCGTCATTCAAAAAAGGTGACACGCTTTCAAAAGCACGCCGAGCAATAATAAAAGGGTCCTTCCTCTTTCGAAAAAGCTCGAGGAGAGATCCTGATGTCAGATAAGGAAAGACTCTCCATTCATCGGTCTAACAAGGACGACACATCCTCTGTGTAAACAGAAACGTGCGCGTTGGTGCAAAGCGCACGCAGCGAACCATTGAGCGGGATTTGAATTTCGAATATGAAGTTGCGCCTTTCAGTGTTTTCCACGCTGCTGGTTGTTGTGGGTGAGAATTGCTCATGCGGGTACACGTGCTGTAAACATTGACATGTGCCATTCGGAGTTGCTGTAGAAAATTGTGGATATTAGATTGCTACAGGTGCCCGGTAATTGGACGATAAGGTAAGAAACATTATTCCACGGTATAGCGCCTCTTTTTCTTTAATTATTATTTATTAACACTCGTCTGAAACTTTCTGAGTGGATTTATTTTATCTGTGAAAACTGTGGAAAATGAGCCGTTTTTAGTCTCGAATCCGGGAAATACGTCAATTAAATTAAAAGCGTACAATTAACCGATTGATTTTCACTTTAATAATTTAATAAAAAAATTGGTCTAAAAAAAGTTGGGATGCGTTGAATTTTTGAACTACCTGAATTTCATACTGATCTATAATTTTCCTGGACAATTTTTGCCGATCTTCACTCTAAACATGTCAATTTCATCATAAATTGTTGACGAACACATAGGGACCATGAAGTAGATGTAGGTACTAAGTGTGCTATTTTCTGATAAAATAATAATGTGACCTACAAAAACATTGGGCCGTATTGTGTAACCTACAAAAAAAGGGCAAAAACTATATTTCTATAATTTTACTTTATGATGATGAAGTGTATAAAACAGTCTCGTGGACGATTGACAGATAGCGCTCAGCCTAAATTGGTGGTCCTGAAGATTTGAAATATGAAGAAACGTTTTTTTAGTAATTACTTTAGGTGCCAATCAATTTAATTTGTTATTGATGGTGAATTTGTCTAATTTTTACAATACAAGGAATTCATTAAAATACAATATTCTGAAAGGGCTTTTAGTTTAATAGCATTGTGTTATACCTGTAAATTCGACTTATTGTTAAGATTTACCTTTATGTATTTATAAGATAAAATGCAACCTGAAACACGCTACTTTACACGATTAAAATTTCAAAATCATGGAACATTTTCTGCGAATGATTGACTTGCCTTGAGTGTTTAGCCGTTTTATTTATAATTAGATATTATCTAGTAATTTGATAGTTTTTGCTGTGCATGCGTTTATATGATATGTGACGATGACACTTTATGTATGAAACGTGTGGTGGGCGCTATGGATAGAAGTGTTTGAGATGTGGTGTTATAGGAGGATGCTATAAATATCGGGATAGAAAAAATTGGAAATGAGGTGGTACAAGAAATAATAGGATAATAGAGGGTGCTGTGAAAGTCAATAACAAATAGGTGAGATATTTTGGTTTGAATACTTTCTCGGGCTAGTTAGAGACATATTAGAAGAAGAAACAGGAGTTAAAAGGGGCAGATGTAGACTTAGATTAGATTACTGTTCGCAAATAGTTAAACTCTTCTGTTTTAGAATTAGGCAGCAGTCTTGAAACTAAATTCCGGACAGGTCGAATTCTATTTTCTGATTCTAATTATTATTTTTTGTATTGAATTATAATTCTCTCTTTTACTTAATTGTCGTATTGTGTTAAAATAAAAACTAGTAAAATAAATAAGAAAATTGGACTATTAAGAAGTGAATTTTAATCCAACAAAATTAAATTCACATCATTAAATGTTAATGGCACCTTAAACGTTTTTTCTGTTTATATTTTGACAATGGAAGAGTTTTTAATCACTTTTAAAATGGCTAAATAAATAACATCCCATAAAACACCATAAAATGCATTTATGAAAGAAATAACAAATTGAAAAAGATGCTATCAATTTTGTAATTTAACATTTAATTATCAATTCTTGTTAATGTTACAATAAACTAGTTACATGACCCACTAACCACGGTTCGATCTGTACTGGTTTAATTTCTTACCTTTTACGGCTTCAGTCTTGTTTGAAGAACAGGAAAGTTAATTATGGAACGCACTCTATGGGGTAAATAAATCAGACTACAACCTAGCTGAGACATTTTGGTAACAAAATCATTCAAGTATACATAAATAGATACATATTAAGTGTACCATCAAACGTTTCGCACATGTTTTTATTTTGCAGTTAATTTATTCAATTTATCTTTTTAAAAACGTTAAAAATACTAATTCATTTGGTCTAAAGGAACATGATGCTTTTATTAGGTTATTATCTATAAGCCATATAGCTACATCTTTATTAATAAACCTATTATTGTTAAATTTCATCATTTTAGTTCTACGTATATGAAGTGTAACAGACAGCTACGTTTGGTTGCGAGATTTAAAAACTATGTGACTGAGTAACCTTGTCGCTATGTCATTAAGTAATTTGGCCCAACAACTATAATAGCTTGTACTAAATGAAATGTGTCGTATGAATAAAATTGAACAATACATAATTTCCTGGAAAATATAAATACTCTACAATAGATTCTGATGTTGTGTGCTGAAATGTATCAAGTAAGATTAGTTTAGTTACTAGAAAAGTCGTGCTAAAACTGAATCTCATTCCATTATCGGATTTATACCTGAATCCGGGATTATTACATTGCACAGGTAGAGTGAAATACTCAGGTAAAGGTGGGTATAAAATGAAATAACTTTATTGTGCTTTTCTATGAACTGGGGCTCCGGTCTTTGCTTTTCACATCTGCCCCTTTGTCACATAAGCGCACCGATGGCTACTCTATTCGAATGTAAATGCTATAGTTCTCTCCCCATCGTTATTGCAACTGAGTTGAAGGACAAATTTAGTCGCCTTAAACATCATTTTTTTTCACGTATGAAATATATTTTGGTTGTTCTTTTGTGTGAGTAATGTGTAGGTACCTTTATTGAAAAATATTACTGATGGTGAGTACCTCCCTACTATCTTGTTCTACTTTTTAACACCTTAATTCAAACATATACCTAGTATAATCCTACTCATAACCAACCTGTGAAGTACCTATTACGTGATTGATTTTAAGAACTGATAACCTGAAGTTATATTAATGAAAGTGATTTTTGATTTTTCTTTCCCAAGGGAGAAATTAAATGAAAAATCATCAGGACATCATTACCTATTAAGAAACGTTTCAAATGTGTTCGTTTTTAATTAATAAAGCAGCATTCTTTATGTTTGTTTGTCTAAATATTTTTGAAAGATGCTTTTTGGAAATTGAAATTTTTTCTTCAAAAAATACCATAAAATTCTTCTTTCACTATAGATCGTTGTTGATTCGGATGCTATTACCATAATTCCGTGTGGCATTGGAACGACGATGGTCTGCTATTCTCTAGTGATGTTAGTTACGAAATAGGAAAATTAAATTTGTTCTGCACCAGTTTTTGTTAATTTACGAAATGAAAGTTGATTGTTTGCTCTAGTGTTGCCTAATTCAGTTTTTTGACAAAATATCTTTTTATGAAGCTTGCAGTTGAAAAATGAATTTAAGATACTTTAAAAATGTTGATTCTGAAAATTCGTTTGGCATTACAAAATATTCAACATCACCGTCATCATAAGGTCGTCAGTCCTACGACTGGTTGAACACGCACCTCCACTCTTTCTTGTCTTGACTTAAACTAAAATCACTAAAATTAGAACATCCCACATCCTTAACTATTTGCGAACAGTAATCGAATCCAATTCTACCTCTACACATCTTAACTCCTGTTTCTGCCTCTAATACGTCTCTGTCTAGTTTCGCATCCGTACAGCTCCCAAACATTCACCATTAACAATCTTCTTCGAATCTCTAAATTAACCTTTCGCCGAAGTTACTTCTTTTTATTGAAGTCGATTCGAACTTGCGCTATCCTTTGCTTTATATCAGTACTACTCCATCCGTCCTGACACTTTTCAGATACCTAAAATCAACCACTTATTTGTAAGCGGCCTTAAGTAACATACTCTCGAAGAGCATTCTGAACAGAATATCAAATAGATATCTTAAACTACGTAAATCAAGAACGTAGCATCACAGGGGCGTGGACAATATTGAGATATAAAGTATCGTCAGGAAGATGGTTAAGCGTTGCTTTAAGACATCCTAATCTCTTAATCAACAGATACACAANTGGTTTCCTAGAATCATTTAGACAAATAGTTGGCAGTAATATTCCATAAACAATCTGCTACTTCACTTCAGTCTTCGTCAGTCTCATTTTTCTCTCATCAACTACCACCCACCCATTCCTATGATGTGTAAAAGGCTGAAGGGGCTTTCTGCTATACTCTCCGGTTTTGCACTAGGGTCTGTACCTACTCGCAGTACAATTTAGTGGAAATGTCTAGTTAACCCGATAAATTGGTGCGTCTTGTGAGGTCCGTGTAATACTTATTTATTTGCTCTTTTTTTCTCTAATTGTAGTTCAATTAATTGTTTGTTAAGAAGGCAACGACCTTAGACAAGCGGTAATAAAAAGGTTGCTAGATTCATTTAATCGAAATGTTACCCTTAAATAAAACGTTCCGAACCGCGAGAAAAACAAACAAGTTCCGACTAACGAAGCAATATTGTCAGTTAACGGGTGATCTAGTTGGCGTTTCGGATAAATATATTTATGTACTTAACGTTCGCTGAGGCGTCGTAAACAAAATAAATCATTGTAATGTGATGCGAACGTCATAACTTTTTTACGCGGCAAATGGTGTCTTGGGGGGTTATATTTTGACACGACAAAGAACGAACCCTCGTATGACACGTTTAATCAGGTCACATAAACCGAGACAAACGTTAAACAGACATAAATAAATTGGTCCAGTGCATAGCAGATGCGTCGTATGGCCGAAGCCTGAGAAGAACTCACATGTATGTAATGATAAACGTATTATTGTGCACTTTATTATGTATTAAGAATATTGTTTCATTTCTCATAAATAAAAAAAAATTACGATTCTAGGATCTAGGTCACGGCCACAGGACAAAATCGAAAATGATAAAGGTGTGTGCGTGGCTTAAGTAAAATGACTTATAAATAAATAGGAGAATAGTAAGGAAATATACATACCGACCACTATATATACATATGTTCGTTTAGTTTTCGAACGACTATTTATTTACACACATATAGAAATAATAAAACCCTTACATATTCTAATTCTTCGTCTCCTATCTTTATATTCGCTCTTTTCCTACCTTTTCTTCCCTTTCTTATTAGTATTTTTGTTTTTATTTTATTTATTTTCATACAATACTGTTTTATCAATACCGCTACCATTTCTATGATGTAAGTTTTTGGAAGTGTTCTTTTTCAATTCTGGTAGAAAATTGACAAGTGAATGTTTTTTGTGATTATCTTTAGGTATACTAGAAAATTGTATATCTGAGGAGGCAGCTTTTCCCCCAAAAATATGGACAGAGTTTTCTTGTTTGACTTACGAAGGATACCAGTTTAATTTGCTGCTATAATAGAGACTGTAGTGTTTGCAAGATATTCAAAGCATTGTATTGCATTTAGCGTCCCCATTAAATGCAAGTACCTACATATCGGAAGGATTTTACGTATGGTAATGAAAGTCATTGGGACGGAATTTACAAAGAAATATCGACGAGGGTTGGAAATTAACGTTTTCCTTGAAAAACAAATTAAATTTTTTATTGTTTGAATTTACATTTTAGGCACCTTTAGTGTAACATAAGGCAATAAGGCAGCAGGTTGATGATTTATCTTGCTTCAATGACTTAATTTAAATACAAAAGCTCTTCTAAAATTAACGAATGACTCGTCTGCCCGGAAAAATTATTTATCATTAATCACCGTCTTTTGGCTTTTTCGCAACCAGTTGCTTTCGCGCGTCGGTGTAAGGTTCTTCTCATTTTTCAATTCCAATCTTCCGACCCTTTTGAATAATCGCAACTCAAGAAAGCGCAGCTTCGGGAGAAATTATCTTTAACGTAAAAGTCCGACCGAGTTGTGAATAGTGAAATCAGCAACTGAATAAAATATTAAATAAACTAATTCGTACCTTGAAATCTCTGAAAGAAAAACTTTTACAATATAATCGAATGAGTAGTTTCGGAGATATCCAAACTCACTACAAAGGCTTATCTCTTTATAATATTAGTATAGATACCTTAGACAAAAATGTTCAGTCTCTCTCCAGTCTCTCAGAGTCTTTCAGCGTCTCTGAGAGCGTCTCCCACAGTCCTTCACAGTCTCTCAGTTATTGCCTTGGTGTTTTTATGGATCTCCCACAATCTCTGTATGAGAGACTCGAACGATAAAATTGAAAAGAAAGACTGAATTAATAAAACTGAAAAATTGAGAAACTCGAGTCTCTCGTAGAAAGACTAGGATCTCTGAAGTATGTTGAACTTTTAACCATGTCTATTGAGACATCACTTATTGAGAGATTCGACTTTCTCGTTCAGAGATTTCAGTCTCTCGTTCAGAGACTGGATACGAAATGAGGATCTCTCTATGAGCGACTCGAGTCTCTCGTTCAGAGGCGCTAAACAGTTTATTTGGAAGTCTCTCGACAGTCTCTCTCGGCGATACCAGAGAGACTCGATGAGAGACGGAGAGACTCGAGTCTTGCTTTCAGAGATTCTGAGAGACTAAATGTTAACGTCTTTACACGTAACCGATGTTCACACAGAATTCTCTATTTGAGTAGTTAGGTTTACATTGATAGGGACACCTCGCAGTTCGGAATCGACCCTTGGGGGGTTTTATTGGCCCAGGCTCGCCTACTCTGGTCTATGCTTTTATGTGGTTTCCTAGAATCATTTAGACAAATAGTTGGCAGTAATATTCCATAAACAATCTGCTACTTCACTTCAGTCTTCGTCAGTCTCATTTTTCTCTCATCAACTACCACCCACCCATTCCTATGATGTGTAAAAGGCTGAAGGGGCTTTCTGCTATACTCTCCGGTTTTGCACTAGGGTCTGTACCTACTCGCAGTACAATTTAGTGGAAATGTCTAGTTAACCCGATAAATTGGTGCGTCTTGTGAGGTCCGTGTAATACTTATTTATTTGCTCTTTTTTTCTCTAATTGTAGTTCAATTAATTGTTTGTTAAGAAGGCAACGACCTTAGACAAGCGGTAATAAAAAGGTTGCTAGATTCATTTAATCGAAATGTTACCCTTAAATAAAACGTTCCGAACCGCGAGAAAAACAAACAAGTTCCGACTAACGAAGCAATATTGTCAGTTAACGGGTGATCTAGTTGGCGTTTCGGATAAATATATTTATGTACTTAACGTTCGCTGAGGCGTCGTAAACAAAATAAATCATTGTAATGTGATGCGAACGTCATAACTTTTTTACGCGGCAAATGGTGTCTTGGGGGGTTATATTTTGACACGACAAAGAACGAACCCTCGTATGACACGTTTAATCAGGTCACATAAACCGAGACAAACGTTAAACAGACATAAATAAATTGGTCCAGTGCATAGCAGATGCGTCGTATGGCCGAAGCCTGAGAAGAACTCACATGTATGTAATGATAAACGTATTATTGTGCACTTTATTATGTATTAAGAATATTGTTTCATTTCTCATAAATAAAAAAAAATTACGATTCTAGGATCTAGGTCACGGCCACAGGACAAAATCGAAAATGATAAAGGTGTGTGCGTGGCTTAAGTAAAATGACTTATAAATAAATAGGAGAATAGTAAGTTTATATCATAATAGTGGTGTCACCAATAATAGAATGAAGAATTGTTTTCTAAATACTTTGGTAAATGTTTAGATGATGGTGGGTGGGATCGAAAGAGGAGGTCTCCCCCACCGCTGTACCATAAAAAGTTAGGGAGGTCTCACCCCCATAAAAAGTTATGCGGGTTAGATGATGGGGTAGGGGGGATCGAAAGAGGGTGGTCACCTGAGTAAAACTCCATAAAAAGTGTGTGGGGGCCATTATCTAGACCTTTACCAATACTTTTTATTTGATATTTAATATCGACAATGTCTGTAAAGGGTGGGATAAGTAGCGGGACAACGTTCGACGAGAATAAGGAATTGCTTGCGCATTCGTCAATTGTGATGAGTCGTTTGTCGTGTGAATTTCTGTTTTCCGAATCTGTTTGTCTTTTCGTGTAGACTTTTATCTTCTGTATCTAATTTTGACATATATATTTCTGGAATATTCGCTTTCTAACTTACTTCTTTTTTACCCTTTTTCAAAGCAGTAATTAATCATTTCTATCGAGTCTGAAAACATTTACATGCGGTCCCAAGACGATTGTCCATTAGCTTTACATACAGTACCAATAAAGCCATAAAATTACTGTTTTAATCAAAGCAACACTGTTGGAGCCTGCCTGAGGTCGCCTTGAGTTGCACCTGGGGGGTAAACATATTGCGCTTTACCCGGATCAAAACACCTGTTGACAGCAATTCAATGTTTAAATGTCTAAAGCACAATACTTACCTTTTTATGATAATCAGTAATACCTAATTTTCTAAAATTTCTAATGTCATGCTTCGAAACAAAAATACGGCGATTGTTTTTTATTTAGCATCACCTAAATCCTAATTTTAATAATTTTCTTAATGAAGCCGCTTTTCCGTTGTAGCTAGAAACGCTATGCGGCTTTCTTAGATGTCCTTTATGGATCTCTGACAACGCTCTTGTAGTAGAAAATTATGTATGATCCTTCTTAAATTCATATATTAAATTTTCAAGTTGATCTGATGAATATCTCCGTTGAACCCGAAGCTTTTTCTGGGATTTTGCTATAATTTATTCGTGATTCCGAATACACATTAGTATTTGACTATTGCCTCGGTTTGGCTCTCTTAAACGTTTATATCCACAATTTATGTTTGTGATTGACAATATAAACTTGTGACGCCACTGAATTTATACCTTCATTATTATTGCTTAACGTGCTCTGACGGGTGAAAAGTCCAGGGATGCTCCAAGGACAATAGCGTTAAAGACACCCTCTACAAGAGTGTTTTTGAATTTGTTGCCTTTACACCGAGTTGAGACACGAGAATAATAAATTTTTTACACAAAAATTATAATCAATGCGCAACACTAGTATAGTGGTCGATGCGGCATTATAAATGAACAAAATACTCCACGATGAAAAACTTTTTGCAGTACCATGGAGACGAATCATTTTGCGAAATTAATGTGCAATCAGATTTACGTTTCTCATCGCATGATATTAGAAAAATGTTACCCTTTACAATATACATACTGTACAGGGTTTGTCCAGAAAGTAATAGGACTGATTTCCTTCCGCCGCGACTGTACTTCGGAGCGACTGGATTCGGTAGAGGGCATTTCTAGCTAACGAACGAGCGGCTGGTGAGTTGTCTTCGAGCACCTGGAGAGTCAGAACAGGCTTTTTCGCGCGACGTGTTTCTGTGAGTGGTGTAAGCCGAAAATGCAGCGTTCGTTAGAGCCGAGTGGCACACGCCGGCGTCTTCTCGCCCAAAAAAGGGAAGACTGAGCAAATCCAAAGTGAAAACGATGCTCATTGTCTTTTTTGACATGAAAGGCATCGTCCACCATGAATTTGTTCCTCCTGGACAAACCGTCAACGCCAAGTTTTACGTGGAAGTGCTCAAGAGACTCAAACGAAGGGTCAATAGGGTCCGACAAGACATGGAAGTTGCACCACGACAACGCCCCGGCTCACACCTCCTTTCTTGTGGACGGCTACCTGACCAAATCGACTCAGTCCTATTAGGTACTTTCCGGACAATCCCTGTAAGTTAGCTTATATGTACGTACGGAATTGTTTTTGTGAGCTTTTCCTTCATATTGAAACAAATTGCTATTACGAAATCTATTTAGTCATCCACAAAATCGATTGATTTTTTGCATGAAAAATACGTCTCAAGGGTTTTGTTTGACGAGTCTGTTGGGTGCAACCGTAGGGATTGGGATACGAGGCTACGACCAATAAGTCCATCCCTAGGGCTTGTAAGCAAGCTGACTGTTGTAATTTGCCTAAAAGCTTTTAGTACTTTTTCTATTTTATTTGAACGTCAATCGGTTTGGATGTAGAAATTCTTACAAGATTTTTTTTAATGAATTACAGGAGATTACACTGTTCTGCTGTGATAAATGATTAATTTTTCAACAACCTTGGTATCAGAGGTGATATCATTTTTATTTAGAAAATTCACTTTACTTAGACAATACTTTAGGCTCATGAAAATAATATATTCAGTTGGATGTTCAGTGAAAAAAATTCAATGATTTAATTCTCATTTTTGTCGCAGATAAAAATGATGAATTACTTACACTGTGCACTGTGGTTTATTGGGGCAGTGGTAAATTCGGCCGGTCATTACGACAGATTAGGGTCAAAATGTAAATTCGGTCGCTCCGTTGAAATCTACCGAAAACTGAGTATGTAAATTGGGCCGGAAAAATTGCTTCTATGTATGTTTATTGGACAGAACACTTACCTTCAATAGCAATTTTCTTTCTTTTTTATAAACGCCAATATTTTCGTGTGTTTTACTAAAACTTTTAAGTAAGGGTGTTTTAACGTTTATCTACCTTGATACAACTGTTCTTTGAAGCCATTTTTAACGTAAGCTAAAGTAGATTACGACTCTGCTGGTAGCACAAAGATTGCAAATGTTTGTGTTTCCGATAAGTTGATTACAGTTGTAGGTACCTACAAAATGCATTGCAACTTTTCTTTCTGCATTACATATCTTTATGTTCAGATAAGTCGCCAAGAAGAAGGTATACGTTGCTGTTTTTAACCAACATACGTATACATACATTTAAAATTATACATATTTTTCGTATCTAGTCAACTTTTGTTTCATCATATCTAAGATTTCTGAAAATCAAAGGAATTTATTTTTAAGAGAAGAAAATAACAGTTTTCCTTATTGTATACCTACGTATGCCTATAACGAAACGAAAAACGAAGAAAAAATTATTTGAGATTTCTTTTCGTACGTACCTATAAATGTATCTTCTTGTGCTTGACGAACTTCAAAATAAAAAGTGAAAATAAAAGTGTGCTAAAGAAAAACGAAATTCTCGTGCAAATTTCCAATTATAGAAATAAGATGAAGGGTACGATCCGTATTTCAGTGGCGGCTCTTGTTGAAATGAAGAAGGTGTGGTGTATATGCTTACTCACTAACCTTTTTGAAAATAAGTTCTTAATGCCAATTCCATTGTACCTATCTCCTCCAGGAATTAGTCCGTTAGAATATGGTGATGTACCTCTTCCGCATTCTGGGGGAAGAAGTAGGTGCCTTGACGGGTGAGTAGCAGCGTATATCTGCTCAAATACGAAGTCTGCTAAGCCTGGTATGGATTAGATACATACCGCCCGTACCAGAGGGTTGTAAGGGACCTTGTTCACCTCTCAGGATAAACTGGTAGCATTGACTTCCGCTACGGTGCGCTAATTGAGCGTATCTCAGTCTCGCGCCCATGGTGACCATTGTGGGTAAACCGCAACGTAGGAATCACCACGCAAATCAAAATAAACGGGGAGTAACCCCTAGATATGGCAATATATTAAGCAATATTACTTATTTCGAATAGTGCACTTTTGCTGTATTTATAAAAGTTCTAAAATTGAACACCGATGGTTATATACCGTGAAGCGGTAATAAAAGGTAATTAAATAAAAAAATAAGTTCTTCCCCCTATCAGTCACTAAAATTGTTAGCACTATTGCTTCGGGTGGTGAAAATTCACTTTTGTGAACAATTTGTTTATTCACTTTCTCTGTGTTAAAAACAGTTTGAAAAATTAAATATAAGGAATTGTTTGTAAATAGTTATGCAACACATCATACAGTTCAGCATAAGAAATTGCTGTTACTAACCACGTAATACTACATTGCCCTGTGCTGACAGCACTCATAATTTCTTTTATATATAATATTAGCCCTTTTTACCAAACTATATCTATTATTAATATGCTGAAAAGGCCACTGATATACACAAATAATTTTTTTAATTTCGAAGATTTTCAGTTTGTATCTAAATTTTTTGATTTTACTTTAAACAATGTTAAAAATATTTGAGAACATTTTATTCACTACGAAAAACAGACAAGAGATGAGTTAAAATTAAGCTGCGAGTGAAATTTCGCCTGCTTTGTTTTAATATACTAAGCGTTCGCGAAGTGTTCATAATGCAGTTAAGTAGACTTTTTTCAGATGGCTTGCTTGGAGAATAATTATTGCTCTCCAGAACAGAAAGTTTTCAGGATTCGCTTTTGAAAAGTTTATTTAATTGCCTCGTTCGCAAAACTTTTAATGGGATAACGGATTCCATTCACACCTTCAATAATTACATGAATTTATGAAGTTTAAATATCCACCGATCTTTCACAACGTAACCCGCTCGTAATTCGTTAAAGTTTTGAAACGTTTATTAAATTTTAATGTTCTTAAAATTACAAATATTCTTGTTGTGGACGCGAACTTCGATCATGAGACCCTCTTCTCCCTACGCAAGGAATTGTAAGGTATTTGTTAACTCCCTTCCTCTAAGTAACAATAATGAAAAGTACACAATATAGCATAAAAATTACTGAAATGTAGCACATTAGCCATTTCAACCGTTTAATATCATCCTTTTTAAGATCAAGCGTTATGCTGTTGACATTTATACCTATAGGGCTACTTTTACTGCCTACATCTGATTTCGACATGCGTTTTATTGAAGAGATGATATGTGATATATTGAAACGGAATAAGAAAATTCTCTCCGTCATTATAAGCGTTACTATTAGCACTTTTGTTATTAACTATGGTGTGATTGATTTATTATTTTGAGATATACATTAATGAAATAATAAGAATAAAAACCACATGCATTTTCTGCCATTATGATCTGCATAACTTTAGAGTTTATTCAGATGTAACGAATTTTCTGATATTTACATATAAGTAATATATTTAACGCAATTGCATATTTAGGAATCGGTTTTCTGCTTCTCTATAGATTTTTATCACTGTTTACTTTATTGTTCGCTCACTATTTAAATCAAGTGTCTTTTGTCGACCAAGGCTCCGTTAGATGCTGGTCACTTACTTATGTGATCATTGAATATTCTTGATTGTTTCCGGAACCTTCGGTAAGTCGTACAATCACCTTCACTGTATGATCTATGCTGTGTATCTATGACCCTCAGCTACCGGCTTCCAGGTACATCAAAGATGCCGTCGCGCCGGTATCGATCACCTGCGGCATTCTTTAATAACACAGTCATTTATGTCTATCAATGTTTGTTGCTCTGACGGTTTAACAACTCCACTAACAAAATGTATTGAAATGTGAAATTCTAGCTAATAATAAACTGTTTTCTTTTAAAAAGCAAGCATTGACTTAACTGTATAAAAATTATTTAATAGATATAAATAGAATTTCAAATAAAATAGAAATTGTTAGTAACAGAATACAATTAATTAATTAGAAATACAATTTATATTCGGTGCGTCATTGGTTAAAACCTTTGTATTATTTAACTTTGTATGGCAGTATGTGCAACGTAAGGATTTAAGGTTACAAACCGTTTTCATGGTAATTATGAGTTAATTACTAATGATAACGGTTAATTATTTTGTTGATGTAGTTAATGCATACCTATCTACTAAATTAACGCGTCTGTTTCTAGTAGACTCGCCAGTTATTTGTTTTATTAGGAAATTAACATAATATAAATTTCGTTTTTCTTTTGACAAAATGGAGATGGGCACGTGTCCTTTGCCAACAACGCTCTAATGAATTTTATGTTACATTGAAGTTAATTCTTTCAAAGAACGAAAGGTAACTTCAAAGTTCGCAGTATAATTAGATTACTTAGAAATATGTATAAAGAGAGAGAGAGAGAGAGCAGTGTTCAATAGGAACATTCTCAATAGCTTCCATAAAAATATTTTACACTTTGTTTTCGGGAAGTTTCAGGTAAATGATTTACTTATTGTACTCGGCAATTACACACATATTTTATCATTACCAACAGTATATCTTATTACAAAATAAATCATATAGTTCATAATTTACTTGTTATAAAAGGGGACTTATACTTGGTGTTAGTAGTAAGTATTTGTTGAAAAAAATACACTATAGACGACATATGGTATCGTTGACTCGTGTCAAACTCAAGAATAGTTGGCAAAATCAATAGGGTAACCTAATAAGTAATTTCAAAAGGCCTCAAAGACCTAGAAATGAGCCAGAAGTAAGGACATTGGGTGCTATACGAGGTGAATCCGAGATATGTTGACCAACGTTTCCTAGCTTGCGAGCAGTTGCTTGAAAGATAAAAATTGAAGGTATTTCTGCATCCTATTGTGAATGGATTCATCATGATAAACCCTAATCGTCGAAAATCATGGGTATATTTCGGTCACGCTTCCAAATCAAAAGCCAAAACAAATATTCACGGTTCTGTATTTGGTGGGATTAGCTCGCTGTAGTTTGCTATTACCTGTCAAAATTGTATGAAGTAGATGCAGGGGATCGCTACTGAGCTCAATTGATGTGTTTGAACTAAAGATAAAAAGAGAAAAGGCCGTAACACAGCGAAAGGCACAATAAAGTGATTTGTGTAGCATCACAGTGCCCGGCTACATGCTGCGAAAGTAGTCAAAACATACTTACAAATCGTTGAAATGGGATGTCTTACCTCACCCAACGTATTCTCTAGATGTTGCTCCCTTTGAATATCGCCTGAAGAGTCAAAAATTGGATCGATTTGTGAATCGTATCAAATAACTTATCACTGAAACACTATTTAACTGGCTGTTTAGATTATTCAATTATTATTTTAGGAAATAAATAGTTTATATTTTGAAAATAAATAAGTTGTTACAGGCGACTGTTGAAAATACTGTGGTTAGAAATGTGGAGGTGTTAGAAAGAGTATAACAGTAGAGGGCGCTATGGAGGCCAGTAAGAAACCGAGGAGATAGGTTAGTAGGATACCTTCTGACGAATGAGGGACTAGTTAGAGACATATTGGAAGCATAATCAGGTGTAAAGGGGGTAGAGGTAGACCTACATTAGATTACTGTTCACAAATAGTTATAGGTGTGGGATGTTCCAGCTTTAGGGAAACGCGAAGATAGCTCATGATCGGAAAGAGTGGAGGTGCGTGTCCAACCAGTCTTAGGACTGACGACCTTATGATGATGATGACAATTTTGTTTGAAGATATAAATATGTACGCTTGTAAATAATGTTAATAATCATCCTTATTGCAGTAGTTAGAAATAAATCAAACATTGTATGGATCAGTTAATTAAAACCTTTTTCTCTAGCTTAATTTTAAGTAAAGTAAATTTTTTAAGTTAGTGATAAGGTATTCTTGAAAATGATGCATTATTTTGGTGAATCAATTTTTCTTTTTCATAAAATAAATTTACCTTTTTGACTTCTGAATCAATTTGTTATCGACATTAATCTAGCGTTTGTGATCACCAGCCCATAGTTACTCGTAAAACTCATAATTCACCACTTCATCTAATGTCTTTTTAATGACTTGTTCAATTTGCATACAAATTATCCACTCTGGTAAGTCGATGCCACAATAACTTCTATGATTGCATTTATTTAAGGGTGTCGAATAGTAATCTTATGCCGACTAACCACATAATTAATATGTCGTCAATAACTAAGGTAATGTGTGTAAGTGACCCATCAACACGTCATAGAATGTTATAACATGCTCGTAAATGGAAATACACTATATATGTACATATAATAAACGTATACTTGTGTCTATCGTAAATCATGATGTTAACAATCGACTTAAATTAACGTCTAAATTTTCATTCGTTATTATACTGGTAGAAATCAATTAAAGCACACGATCGATCAGAGGTGGTATCGCGGGCAGAAGACTAAGAATGAAACAAGAAACCTGGATATTCTGAGATTTTGGTGAGAATACCCGAGATAAAAATGTTCAGTCTCTCAGAGTCTTTGAAAGCGAGACTCGAGTCTCCGTCTCTCATCAAGTCTCTCAGGTGTTGCTGAGAGAAACTGTCGAGAGACTGTCAAAAAAACTGTTTAGCGTCTCTGAAATGAGATACTCGAGTCACTCGTAGAGAGATCCTTATTTCGTATCCAGTCTCTGAATGAGAGACTCGAATCTCTCAATAACTGGTGTCTCGATAGACATGGTTAAAATGTTCTAAGTTCAACATATTTCAGAGATCCCAGTCTTTCTACGAACTCGAGTCCCTCAATTTTTTAGTTTTATTCATTCAGTCTCTCTGTAAGAGACCCGAATCTCTGAATTAATAATTTTATCGTGCGAGTCTCTCATACAGAGACTGTAAGAGATCCATAAAAACACCTAGGCAATAACTGAGAGACTGTGAAAGACTGTGAGAGACGCTCTCAGAGACGCTGAAAGACTCTGAGAGACTGAAAATTTATGTCTAGGGATATACAGTGGAACTTGGTTATAACAATATCGGTTATAACGATACAATTTTGATGTAACGTCAGATAAATTCTCATGAGCAACAACAATCTCTTACATGCATTTCCTGATGGCTTTCGCTTAACAGACACAAAAGTAACTTGCAAATTCAGGAAAATAAATAGTCACTTAACCTGTAGTTCAATACCAAAAATATGAAATGAAACTTTATCAAAGTATTTCCAATGCAATGTTTGATTGTTGAATTCAAAAAGGTTGAAGATTGTAAAGATATTTTTTCTGTTACTTTAGGTGGTTTTTATTTTTATTTTTAATAAATTCGCATACCATGAAAACTAAATCAGATTATCAATTAAATTAATTAAAGGGTCTACATTCAAGTACTTTTCATTTTCAAACAAAATTTTTTTGAATCTAAAATATTACGAAGCTTAATTAATTTGAGTAATGTAATTACTTGATCGTTACTGGGTCGCTCATAGGGACATTTAGGTATCCCGCTTTATTTGTAGTAGTTAGCAAAGTTTCCGAGGTTATTGCGATAATATGACAACAGAGTGTAATAATTAACAAAGTTCCACGAAAAAAAAATGGTACATTTAACCGCGAATACAATGAGCAGTTTTTCATGGATACATTGCGGAAGCTGCCCCTATAATTTTGCGTTGGACAGTGACAAAGTGCTTTTGATTAGAAATCGATGGCAACGTCACGTGAATCTCTCGGAGATTCTTTGTGCATGACCTGAATGAGGATCAGATCGTGAAAGGGCCCCAGCTGCACCATCTAACTTGCCATAGGTATCTCGGTTGACCAGAATAATAATATGGATACTGTAATATCTATCGGAGAAATTCAACAAAAGTATTTTCCCAAGTTAAGGTTTTATTGGTTTATACTCGTAGTAGTTGGAGTGATTCAATAAAAGAAGATACGATTCCCTGGCCCTGGTCTGGATTTTATTTACTGGAAAGTAATGTTAACGTATTTTGTCAGTTGTTTAGATATAAAATAACACTTTATGGAGAGAGTTTTTTCGCATACTAGAATACCCCTTCGGTTTGATCGGAACTGATTGTAGATTCTCTTCTGAGGTGAATTTTTGCTAACGGCTTAATCTGAGCCGTCCATAGTTAACGCTAGACATTCTCGGAATATACATAAAAATAAACTTTTGATTGTTTCATTCCCATTAGCTTCAGTTGCTGGTGGGCGAGCAGTTCCTTCGGACTATGCCGGAAGGTCCTCTTTTAGTAGTAAAGATGAGAGGCTCAAAGTGAAGACAGGAAAGGTTGTCAGTGGAATATTACTGCCCCAAATAGCATCCGATCCGATTCGTCATAAGTAGGTGCTTACCTTTAGCATGTATTGGAGCACCGGGAGACAAAAAATGCAGCATATTTGGAAAGAAATGAGCGCCCTGCGTCCAGCGATAGTCTGTGTACGATATCTCGACCGCTGCTGCAATCGCAAACAGCTACGAACGCCATGAATTTTAACTGAAAGGTAATAATTGAGGTACAAAACGATGCTGTTTTCTTAATTTCGATTCGTTAACTCCACTAGCTCTGCAAACTCCTTGGAAATCCGAAAGTAACATTACAAAACTTTACATCTTTGTCTTGTATGTCATCAAATAAAAGTGAGAAAATTTACTGAAAGTGTGTTGTTTTGTACATTTATTATGTTTCTAATTTCGTTTCTTCTTCCGTGTTTTTTTAAATTCCTCTCGAGTACAATGCAAAGTTCCCCATTAGACGACCCATCTATTGTATCAGTGGCGTAGCCAGCATTTGTGAAAAGGGGTCTGTTCGGGACCTCTTTTGAATTTTTGGATTTCTATCTATTTGTCTGTATGGGTTAATCTTTGAAGCGGCCGAACCGACTTTGATAGGACTTTACATACATGAACAGGAGGCTGTTTTGAAGAACATAGGCTAAAAGTTACTGTAAAGTAAAATAATCAAAGCTGTAATATCATCAAATAAAAATGCTTATACATTGTTTTTATTTACCTTTAAAAGTTAAATGAATGTGACCGGGTTATTGTCCTACTTGTATTTACGATTATTATTAATTATTACAAAATGTCAAAAGAATCTTATACAATCAACTTTTGCACGTTATTGATACTATACTACTACCTAACAGCAATTCTTATAATACATATTGTCGCGTATTTAAACACCTCTGCGCATGTTTACTACTTTTATTTAACTATTTGCTGTCTAATTAACACTTTTGCTATTAATTAGAGTTATCAGTTCACTACTACATCAATACTTTGTCATTTCTTTGCTTTATATTGCCTCGAATTTGTACTATTACTGATTCCCCTCGATTTATAGAGGTTGGAAATATTCTAGAAAGATCCAGTATATGCTGTCTTTTTTGTCACAATCTATGTTGAGTGTCCTATACGTATGTGACAATATAATGAAAAAACTTTTCAATTGTTTTTCAGATAATACATTATTTACATCAGCATTTCTTCAAAAAAGTTTCGTAGAAACTACCGCATTTCGTAAAACAATTACTTCTCAAAATTCACTTATCTGAATCTTATATAATACCTATCTACGTTAGTTGACATTAATTAATTATGACAAGCGTCTAACTTCTTC
This sequence comes from Agrilus planipennis, assembly GCF_000699045.2. NCBI lineage: Eukaryota > Metazoa > Arthropoda > Insecta > Coleoptera > Buprestidae > Agrilus > Agrilus planipennis. Next base: position 707,562 of record NW_020438927.1, read on the forward strand.
GTTAATAAATGCAATTACTTCTTAGTTTAGTTTGAAGCTGTCCGTTCCATCCGTTGAAAGAAGATTCTGACGTAATAATGAAACAAAAAGATATTTTTAAGGAAGATAATCCTTATTAGTCGGAAGTTTATGAACGTTCTCTTCTATACTTACCGTGTAACTTTTAATTGACGTTGTATGAAAGCTCTACGAAAAGTACCTTAGTTTTCTGTAAACATCCCTTGAGATAGGCACTAACACTAATTTAAAGTTGTAGAAATTCTTTAGGAAACCAACTAAGGTCCTCTAAATGGGTAAACAAGGTTTACATAAGACGAGGATCAATAAGGTCCAATTTCTGCCTCAAAATAATTAAAAATTATATTGGAAAAATGTGGATGTATTTTACAATATTGCCTGTAAGTAAACCATCTTTCTGATAATAACGTAAAGGAAATATACAATGAATAATTTCCTTGTAGTATGCTAAATTACGTTGATATTACAGTAAAAGTTCTTTATTCACGATTTCCTTATTCGCGTTTTCATTATTCGCGGGTGAAAAAATTGCAACCCAGTTCCCGTATTCGCGGTTAAAAATTTCATTATTCGCGGTTTCAATTGGTAAACAGAAAAGGATTCGCTGTCATTTGTTAAGGGGATTGACCGCAGTAGACCGCTCGTGTCTAGTGTGAATTCTGTCGAAAACATGGATTTCTATTCTAAACATCGTGATGAGTTAACGCTGCGATAAATATGTAATTTTTTGTATTGTAACAGACAAAGGTTCACACTAACTCGATACGTTTTTGGTTTTCAATAATATGGTCATTAAAAGCTTTTACAAGTGCTTAAAGTTGATGCTTCTTGTAGGACACGTATTTTCAATAGAAATTAAAAAATTAAAAAATGGCCTTCGACAAGCTTTAGAACAAAGCTTTATCTATCTTACTACAAAATTTCAAACTCCTGTTCCAAATATTAAACTCATGATATCTAGAACCGATAAGCATGTTTTTACTCTACGGCGCGTGTACTACTGAATCCCCTTAATGTATCGAGTATGTACGGTTAGTATAAAAAGCTTTTATAAAAAATGTAACCGAGTAGAAAAGGATTTATTTTTCAACGTATCAGCATCTTTTGAGTACTTTTGGCTCGTGTCGAGGCGACTTTTATAAAAGATACAACCGAGTGGACCAATTCAAAATTCAAAACAAGAAAAAATGACTAAATTTTTTAAACCCTTGTCTAAAAGTGATTATAACTATCAATTTTAATTGCGAATTTCTCAATATATTGATTATATTCTACTACATATTGGTTTTATTTTGGAACCTTAGTACGTATCCCTTATGACTCCATACTAATTACCATTCCATATCCAGGGTTTTTGTATTCGCGGCATATTTATGGAACGTATACCCCGAACGAATAAAGAGCTTTTACTCTATTACAATTTTTTTAAATGTAGTTATTTTTAGGGTTCCATACGTCTAAATGA
>NW_020438927.1:709869-751034 GCF_000699045.2 Agrilus planipennis
GGAGCGTATAATCCGTACAGTACTGCACGGAAAAATTGACCATTTTATACACTACAATTGCATTACTCAAATGTGCTGTTATTGGTACCATTTACTACTGAAAATATCAACGAGATGTTTATTTATATTTGAAGACATATTAAAGGCTTTAACGCTTGTTTTCGACTCGCACTACTATTCATGATTGAACAAAATTATTGGCAGTTATTGTATGAAAAAGTATGCTTAATGAATACGAGCCGAGAGTATAATGAGCTTTTGAGCTCCCTACCTACGATTTTGCCACCGCGTATCTAAGACATTGGAAGTGGAAAATCGCTAGAGAAAGTAAATGAAATATACTTATAGGCCGTCTGGATATCATCGTTTACATAGCGTAGATTTTTCATTAATTGTTGATTAAGGTGAAGGTATAGATTCTGTGGTTAACACTCGACCTAAATTGACTTTCATTGACTGACTTCTACATAATGAACGAAAACATACCTAAGTTAGATAATAGAAGAAACATTTTAAAATACTTTTAGAGCAGGGGCGGTCAACCTAAATGTGCATGCGGGCCAATTTGGAAATTATTCACTCCACTGGCTTCATGTAAAATTATACATACGTATATCTGAACATTGAATATTTTTTGGTTTCACTACTTTGGTCATTATAATCATTATCATCATCATAGAATCGCCAGATTGGTTGGATACGCACCTCGAATCTTTCCTATCCTTAGCTAATCTTCGCATTTCCCTAAAACTAGAACATCCCAATCTAATCTAGGTCTACTCCTATTGACTCCTGTTTCTGCTTCTAATATGTCTCTAACTAACCTTTCATGCCTAAAAAAGTGTTCTGCCAACATATCTCGCTTATATCTAGTTGACTTCCTTGGCGCCCTCTGTTCTCCCACTCTTTCTAATACCTCCTCATTTCTAACGATCTCTATCCATGGTTCGCACCCGTACAGCGCCATACACCTTTAACAATCATTTTCGAATATTTAAATTAACTGTTCACGAGCAGTTCCACCTTGTGCTATTCTCTGTTTTATATCTCTACTACTCTTTTCATTCTGAGTTATATGATCTTCTAAATAGGTACTGAATATCAGCGAACATTATAAAAACAATATATTTTGTAAAATTATTGTGAATCTCGCGGGCCGGAAAAATGTTCTAGACAAGCCGCGGGTTGACCACCCTCTCTCCAGAGTTGTTTCATAATAACATTGTACATATTTAAGTGCCGCTTCGACGGTCTTCTCTACTGTCGATTTGACCATAAATACAAATTTTAACTAAAAAGTGCCGAAATAATTACTCATAAGATTTAAGGCACAACTCCTTAAAAACTATTAAGTATTTAATAAGAATCGACCAGTTTTTCATTCACAAACACATCGTACACTTTGGTCCAAGCTGCGCCAATATGGTTTCTGTATAAAGAGCGTTCTTTTTTATTTCCTGTTAGTCAAGTCGTTAAACTGCCACACACCATTGTGCATATCGAATCTAAAAATAATTACACGTATACGAACATGCGTACAATTTTATATAAACCCTTTAACACTATGCAGACCCCATCTGTTCATAAACCTGCTGCTATAACGCGTTATTGTTACCACCCATCGTGGTTGAAAACCACGCTTCCTAAAACAAGATTATTGTTATTTATCATAACGCAACTGTCAAAATATCACTCTCGGGAAACGCAAACTATGAATAATTTTCTATTTATTCAGGTACTACATAATATTCATGGATGAACTGACACATGTATGGAAATGTAAACGATTTTCATTTGAAAGCTAGCAGACGCCATTTGTGCCGTATACCAGATGATGTAATGTTGGTATCCCTTCAATAAATAAATTTTCCCAATTACTCACTCAGGAATTCATTTGTTTTGTTCAAATTTGACTATATATAATAAAATCACGTAAATTATCTGCCCAAAATAATTTTCGTTCTGATTGAAGTCATTTCTATGCTCGCCAACGATTAATTTAGCAATTCAAAAAAGATTGTTAAACGTGTATGTTTGGGGTGCGGCGCTGTACGGGTGCGAAACATGGACGGTTGGCGTGGCGGAAAAGAAAAGGTTAGAAGCGTTAGAAATTTGGTGTTATAGGCGAATGTTGAGGAGATCGTGGAGAGACAAGGTTAGAAATGAAGAGGTATTAGAAAGAATAGGAGAACAGAGGACTCTATGGAAGGTCAATAAGAAATAGGCGAGATAAATCGGTAGGACACCTTCTCAGGCATGAAGGTCTAGTCTGAGACATTTTAGAGGCAGAAACAGGAGTTAATAAGAGTAGAGGTAGACTTAGATTGGATTACTGTTCGCAAATAGTTAAGGATGTAGGATGTTCTAGTTTTGGGGAAATGCGAAAATTACCTCAGGATAGGAAGGAGTGGAGGTGCGTGTCTAACCAGTCTTAGGACTGACGGTCTTATAATCATGTTGGAAATGGATTTTGAATATCGGTACTTACAATATTAAAATTACTTAAAATTGAGGGAATCTTCTGGTGAATAATGGTATTGAAATTAAGTCTGGTTATTATTGTTTAATATGTATAGGGCATTTTTATTTTCTTTCGACATTACCTGTAGTATTTTAAGAAATGCGTTTTGGGGGCTGTTAATTCAGATACTTGCGGTAAGATGAATTCTTAACCTTATAGCGAAGTATAAAATAGAATAATTAGGTATTTAATTTAATAATTTACTTGTAGTTCAGGTCTTTTGTCATATTGCTAAACAGTGCAAAAAGAATTTCGTAAAATTCTATTGCTCGTTCTGTTTGCAAAATTTGAAACCTGAAAGCTGACGATCATAGAAAAAGTACAATACGGATCTGTTCACTGACCTGGTTGATAATGGTGCGTGCTTCGTATTCTGCAGCCGTATAATTTTATTGATGTAACAAGAAACTTTATCTCTCATTACACCTTTGTATAGTACTATGTACAAACTTTTGTGGCTATTGTTATTATCTTTTTCATTTTAATGCTTTTATTTTCTAACCATACTTTAAGATAGTATCCTTTAAATTTACAGATTGAAACTGCCGTTGGCGTAAATAAAAGCATCACTGACTGAAAGAGTAAGTATCTACCATTTACAAAAAAAAACATTATTTTAGCTTTTCTTGTATCTTCGTTAGCCCTTAACGTTAACTAAATTTGCAATTTGCATTTAATAAGTAATAGGATAGTGTGATACATATATTCAAAGAATGAAATTGGCAAAATTCTATAACTTGTTTAGTATGTAGAAAAGTTCTGTGAGCTCTTTGTATATCCCTGTTGTAGGGATGGGCCGGGTAGTCGGTTTGGATCAGGTACCCGACAGATCTAACCCAGTACTAGATAATAACGCTGAGTAATCGGCAGTGCTGGGTAATTTTGTTCAAGAAAAAGGGGCCGTTCAAGTTTTACCTAAGCAGATTTTTGCAATTATTAACCCCTTCCCCCTTTAGAAAAAGTAAGCAGAGTTCTTACCCCCACTCCTCCCATGCTTACATAAACATTGATACATGCATTTTTCAGTGTGTTCTGGATTCTTTATTTATTCATGAGCAACCGTTATTAGTTCCTGAAAATGCGTTTCGTTTTCAGGCATAGACAAGCAGAGGGTTACCAAATGTGTTCAAATCAAAATCGACTAAATTTTGCAGAAAATCCGAAAAAGTAAAAAAATTGACGTAATCACCATCCAGAACCCCCCCCCCCATTCCCCATGTCATCAGAAATAAGCAAAGCAAAGACCGTCCTGCCTACTGTAGTGTTTACGTAATACTTGAATTACCCCAAAAGAAAAAACAAAAGTATAAGAAAAATCTTACCCTAATTTGTTTTAATTATTAATTACTACACTAAATTATTTGTTATTTCGATAAAGTTCTTGCATTTACTTTTTCTCTTGAACAAGAATACATCAGTGTGGTCGAACTTTTACAATTTCTGTCACTTTTTGGTATATCAGGTTTTAGTTAATGATAACTTATTATTAGTATTATTTTGTCACTTTGCAAACTTTTATAAACATTTTGCGTTCGTTTCGATTCGACCCTCTCGTTTAAATTCGCCAACCAAGAATGAGAATTTCATTGGTTTAGCGGTTTAAGCGACTTTTTTAACATAGCTGATTTCGAGTACTCGGTCATCCGGTACTCTGCAAAATCACTGTCTAGCGCATCTCTAATGGACAAACTGCCACCGTGAAGCTACACTGCAGTGCTGATTATATATAGGGTGTCCCAGTTATAATAATTAATATTTATACCACAGATTCCTACGGACATTTGGAACATAAAATGTTATAACACTTTTGACTTTTGAAACAAAATAAAAAATTATAAAATTATAAGAGTTTCGATGCCGGCCCTGCACAATCGCAAATTAATTACGATTGCCAGCTGATCGTAGAAAAATTCACCTTCAGTAGGTCGGAATCAGCTGCTTTTTGGGGTGATGTTATTGTTTATGTTTGGTATTAAGTTACGGATCAGCCGAAGAAAATGCACTCGCGTTAAGGTCCATTAGATGACTGAAACACGTTAGAAAAACTATGTACCTATCACAATCGAAAATCCCATGANGTTTATGCTCTCTTTGTTAGAAAATTCTTGAATTTCCTTTTGATTTATTTTATTATCTAGAAATGTTTGTATCTCTAGTAACTCTGAGTAAGCCCCCTTGAAGGTAGTCCCATTATCAGAAAATATAGTATGAGGACGACCTCGTCTAGAAACAAACCGTCTCAAGACTGCAAGAAAAGCCGCGGAAGTTAAACTTGTGACCAAATCTAAATGAATAGCTTTGGTTGATAAACAAATGAATAGACATATATAAGCCTTTTGGAGCTTAGAACCCCTGCCTTTCTTGGTTTTTATCTGAACAGGACCGGCATAGTCCACACCGCAATTAAAAAACGGAGGTGAAGGTTGTAATCTTTCTTTGGGTAAGTTTCCCATTAGATAATCAGCTGGTTTAGGTTGTACTCGATAACATTTTACACAATTAAAAATTACCTTTTTAATATTGTTTCGTCCCGAAATTGGCCAATATTTATCACGCAAGGTGGCTAGTAGTAAATTTGCACCACAGTGTAACAATCGAAGGTGTTCGTGTTCAATAATTAATTTTGTTAATGGGTGAGATGAAGGTAAAATGATTGGATGTTTTTTCTCATACGAAAAACTTGAATTTTGAATTCGGCCTCCAACACGTAACAGACCGTTATTATCTATAAATGGATTTAATGAGATAAGTTGGCTATTGGATGAAAGTGAATTTTCTTTAGATAAACAACGGATGTCTTGTGACAATGTAGTACCTTGCGCCAATTTCAGTAATATTTTTAAGCTGTGTTCTAATTCTTCTACTGACAAGCAACCATGATTTCTGGTTGCTATCGAGACCCTTGAATTTTTAATAAACCGCAAACAATATGCAATAACTCTTTGCAATTTTGTTCACTGGATTGAAAAATTGTATAACACTTTTTTGTTGTATTTTGTGTCAGGAAGCCATGGTTTCTTTTTTAATTATTATAACTGGGACACCCTGTATATATATGTATATATGATTATGTATATACCACTAGCAATAAAAATAATTAGCAACTGCTCTTGCGTTTAAAATTACGTAATTCATATATACAGTGGACGCAGTAATAAACCGTAGGCAATAAAGAGATGCGCAGGGCTAACTACAATATCCATCAATCGCCCCCTTTCACAAGGTAATTAAATTCCCAACAGTTGGCAAGCGATAGCCTATCCCTTACAAATGCTTGTTTTACAGACGTCTGAAATGCGACTTCAGGGGTGGACTTGGCTCATTTAAGCTGTCACAAATAGAGCAAGGATTTGATACCTTCTGCTACCCTTGTCTTGTTAAGAGCTTCGGCTTAGGGATCTTAATACATATTTTGGATTTAAAGAGGTTAAGAGCAGGTTTATTCTTGAACAGGTTGTGTTCCTCCGACCTTCAGTAAAAACAGCGTTTCAACTTGTGGGCACGCTCGTACTGCAGCTTTTTGTGTAGTTAAAGGGTTTGTGTTTAACTTGCACAACTAGAAATTAATGCTAATTAATTAGAGCAAGCAATCGTATGGTACTACATTTAGTAGACACTTGCTGTCTCAATCTTAATAATATTTCAACAATACCTGCAATTAATTTTACGCTAGTAAAGTAGTAGTACGGAAGGAGTAATAGGGATATAAATAGAAAACAGCGCAGGGTCGAATCGCCTTCAACAAAAAGAAGTCACTTCTATGCTCGCGAACGATTAATTTAGAAATTCCAAAAAGATTTTTAGAGGTGTATGTTCGGAGCACTGAGCTGTAGGGTACTGGTGCGAAACGTGGACGGTTGGCGCGGTGGAAAAAAAAGGTTAGAAGCGTTCAAAATGTGGTGTTACAGGCGAATGTTGAGGAGATCGTGGATAGAGAAGGTTAGAAATGAAGAGGTTTTAGAAAGAATAGGAGAACAGAGGACTCCAGAGAAGTCAATAAGAAATAGGCGAGATATGTTGGTAGGACACCTTCTCAGGCATGAAGGTCTATTCAGAGACATATTAGAGACAGAAACGGGAGTTGGGAGGGGTGGAGATAGACCTAGATAAGATTACTGTTCGCAAATAGTCAAGGATGTAGGATGTTCTAGTTTTAGGGAAATGCGAAGATTAGCTTAGGATAGGAAAGAGTGGAGGTGCGTGCCCAACCAGTCTTAGGACCGACGATCTTATGATTATGAGGAATCCGATATTGGATTTTAAAATTATAAAATAGCAGATTTAAAAGGGGATCTGTTTTATCGTTGAATAAGTTTTTTGTATAAACTATTGTCAACGGGGTGTACTAAGTACCACATGAAATAAGACACGTAGATGTAGTGATTGTAGAAAATAACTATATTGAATTTAACTTAAATTTAATCCACTATAAACTAACTTTAAAACTACAACTACCGAATAATTAAAAAAAATGATTATAAAAATCAATCGCAAGAAATTAGGATAATAGAGTTTGTCTTATGGAGACGATGTTTTCTCCAGCGAGTCTATAATAGTACTAATTTAAAATTTTATAAAATCTATGAACTTACTATCTAACAATAATGTACAAACATAATATTATCCTACCCCCAGGTAGGCGGTCATTGGACCTACAAGAATGCAGCCGAGGGGAATTTTGGCTATTAATACCAATAAAACTGTAATAAACTGTACGTGACGAACATAATAGGACACTTTACAATTTGTTTACAATTCTACCCGACTACCCCGTGTACCTAACATGCCGGCCACCTTGAAAGTCTAATTACTTTCAACTGCATTACTGACACAATAATTATTAGCTTATCGGCAACACGCACAATTTTGTCACTGAGCGTTTAAAAATTGCACCACTCGCGATTTTTACCGATGCCACTCTCGCGATACTGTCCTTGCCCGGATGAAGTTCCACTATCCTTCCTAGCCTCCATGACATTGGGGGAGAGTTGTCGTCGCGGATTAATACAATGGCATTAATTTGGATTGAAGCTCCATTCTTCGCCCACTTTGTTCTTTGTTGAAGATTATTAATATATTCTGTACTCCATCTTCTCCAAAAATGTTGCACCAGCTTCTGTATGTGTTGATAATGCTTCAACCTATTATCTGGCGTTTGGGAATAGCTGATGTCCGGAACAGATGTTAATTTTCTTCCGATAAGAAAGTGCGAAGGGGTTAAAGGTTGTGGATCATTAGGGTCAGTTGAAAGTAGAGTTAAGGGTCGGGAGTTTACAACTGCTTCAATTTGCGCAAGAAGGGTGTAGAAGTCTTCAAAGTCAAGGTTTATATTGAATGCAACTCTTTTTAAATGAGATTTTATTGACTTCACCCCAGCTTCCCAAAGCCCACCAAAATGTGGGGAGTTTGGGGGAATAAATTTCCAGTTTATGCTCTCTTTGTTAGAAAATTCTTGAATTTCCTTTTGATTTATTTTATTATCTAGAAATGTTTGTATCTCTAGTAACTCTGAGTAAGCCCCCTTGAAGGTAGTCCCATTATCAGAAAATATAGTATGAGGACGACCTCGTCTAGAAACAAACCGTCTCAAGACTGCAAGAAAAGCCGCGGAAGTTAAACTTGTGACCAAATCTAAATGAATAGCTTTGGTTGATAAACAAATGAATAGACATATATAAGCCTTTTGGAGCTTAGAACCCCTGCCTTTCTTGGTTTTTATCTGAACAGGACCGGCATAGTCCACACCGCAATTAAAAAACGGAGGTGAAGGTTGTAATCTTTCTTTGGGTAAGTTTCCCATTAGATAATCAGCTGGTTTAGGTTGTACTCGATAACATTTTACACAATTAAAAATTACCTTTTTAATATTGTTTCGTCCCGAAATTGGCCAATATTTATCACGCAAGGTGGCTAGTAGTAAATTTGCACCACAGTGTAACAATCGAAGGTGTTCGTGTTCAATAATTAATTTTGTTAATGGGTGAGATGAAGGTAAAATGATTGGATGTTTTTTCTCATACGAAAAACTTGAATTTTGAATTCGGCCTCCAACACGTAACAGACCGTTATTATCTATAAATGGATTTAATGAGATAAGTTGGCTATTGGATGAAAGTGAATTTTCTTTAGATAAACAACGGATGTCTTGTGAAAATGTAGTACCTTGCGCCAATTTCAGTAATATTTTTAAGCTGTGTTCTAATTCTTCTACTGACAAGCAACCATGATTTCTGGTTGCTATCGAGACCCTTGAATTTTTAATAAACCGCAAACAATATGCAATAACTCTTTGCAATTTTGTTAACTTAGAGTATTTGTTAAATATATCAATGTTTGATACCTCGATAGTAGCAGCAACAACCCTACGCGCTTCAATATCAACTGCTTCAGTATGTTTGAAAGGTTCTGGCCAGTTTGACTCGTCGTTGATCAGCCAGTTTGGGCCGTGCCACCATAAATTTAAGTTCTCTAATTTAGGGACTTGAATACCACGAGATATAATATCTGCAGGGTTATCAAATGTTCTGACATGCCGCCAGTCATTAACGTTGGTTATGCTTAGTATTTCTGTTACACGATTTGCCACAAACGTTTTCCATCGATTTGGGGATGAATTAAGCCAATTTAACACTATAGTGGAATCGCACCAAAACATGAGTCTACTAAATGGAATATTTATTGTATTTTGAACTTTATTGGTAAGTTGCGCTAACAGTACTGCTCCGCATAATTCCAAGCGCGGTAACGACACGGTTTTAAGAGGAGCGACTCGTGACTTCGAACATAAAAGATGAACCTGACTTACACCGTTTGAACCAAGACTTTTGATATACAAGCATGCTCCATAAGCTCGTTCGGAGGCATCACAAAACCCGTGTAGTTCGATTGCCTTTGCGTTATGACTTAATACATGCCTGGGAATTTTTACAGGATTTAGTAAACGTAGTTGTTCCACATATCTCAACCACTCGGTATGAAGATCAACGGGAACTGATTCATCCCATGAAAGTTTACATTGCCACAACTTCTGCATAAGTATTTTTGCCTGAATGATTATAGGAGATATTAAGCCTAGGGGATCAAAAATTTCGGATATTCGAGAGAGTATTGTTCTTTTAGTTGTGTGCTTTTGGGTAGACATATCAGAAAGGCTATAATGGAAGCAATCTGTTTTAGGATCCCAGCGAATGCCTAATGTTTTCGTCTCATCGTTTTTAGAAAAATCTACAATATTGTGATCTAAACTGGTATCTACCCTAATGTTATTTAAAATATTGATACTGTTTGATGTCCATTTGCGTAATTGAAAAGACCCTGAATTAAGAATTTTTGTAATTTGATGTTGTATTTCAATTGCTTCATTCTCACAATCGAAACCGGTTAATAGATCATCTACATAAAAATCTTGTTCAATTATTTGGGACGCCTTAGGATACCTTTCGCGATGATCCATTGCAAGTTGTTTGAGACATCTTATAGCTAAAAATGGCGCAGATGCCATTCCGTATGTGACCGTATTTAGCTTATAGCATGAAAGTGGCTGAGTAGAGTCTTTACGCCAAAAAATTAACTGTAAATTTTTATGTTCGTCTGCAATTAAAACTTGCCGATACATTTTAGCAATGTCACCTGTTAAGACATAAGCGTGTTTTCGGAATCGCAAAAGAATCGAAAATAAATCGTGCTGTATTGTAGGTCCTACACCCTGAATATCGTTCAGTGAAATATTATTGTCGCATTTGGCTGACGCGTCAAAAACTACACGAACCTTTGTCGTGGAACTATTTTGCTTAATTACCGCGTGATGGGGTATATAATAATTATGATTTTTATTGTTATCGTCGTTTGAAATCTTTGACATATGACCAAGTTTTTCATATTCCGACATGAATTCTTGATAATTTGTTTTTAACTGTTCATTTTTTGCTAATTTACGTTCCAAAGAGTGGAATCGCTTTATTGCCTGTTCTTGAGAATTACCTAATATTGAAATATCGAACTTTAAAGGTAATTTAACGACGAAACGTCCTTGACCATCACGGGTGGTATTTGCTTGAAAATGATTCTCACACATTTGTTCTTCGGGTGAATAATTTTGAACTACTTTGTTTTCGACCTGCTCAATATTCCAAAATTTCTCTAATTGTTTGTCCAAATTGTCTTTACACTGAGAACTAAAACAATTTGTTGTAAAAAACGAACATTTTTCAATATGACTTGTTTCTATAAAATTACCACCTAGTATCCAACCCAACTTGGTTTTCTGAAGAATTGGAAGATGTTTACCTAATTTATGTTGACCGACACATAAAAGCTCCCAAAATATACCTGCGCCTAGAAGTATATCGATCTTTCCAGGATTATGACAGCTGCTATCAGCCAGTCTAATATGTTGTGGGATATTCAGATTCGACAAGTTAAACGGTTTATTGGGTAACTGATCGGTTATTTTATTTAAAACAAGGCAGGAAATATTAGCAGAAAATTCATTAATAATAGATTTAAAATTTAAATTTGTTTTAAAATTAATGGATGATATGGCCTGATTTATTCCACAAATACTTACTGCAAGCTTTGATTTTTTTAAATTTAGACGATTACACAATTCTTCTGTTATAAAGTTTGATTGCGATCCAGGGTCTAATAGTGCTCTAGCATGATGAGGTTTGCCGTTGATGTCGTATACCTGGATACGTGCAGTTGATAACAATGTTTGTTCTGTATTTGTATTCGAAGAATGATTAACATAAGCTACCTGCTGTGAAACTATTGACTGCTTATCAATAGCTTCTTCCTCAGAATTGTTTAATGGTTCATTAACCGACTGATTTGCCGTAGAATTATTATTAAATCCTGGTTTTTGAAAATTAATATGTAAAAGAGTATTATGCTTTTTATTACATAATTGACACATTCTAGATGTACATGCGGAAGTGGTGTGACCTTTTTTCAAACAATTTAAACATAAATGTCTACGTTTAACTTCCTGAATTCTATTATTTACATCTAATTTCAAAAATTGGTGACATTCTCGTATGTAATGAGAACCTTTGCAAAATAAACAATTAGGCTTATTTGTATTTATGTATGCATAGGAATGTGATTTAGGATTTTTGGTTATAGAACTATTACCTTGCAATAAATTTTGTTGAGTGTTTACTTCAATTGTACCTAAAAATTGGCACCGTTTTTCTAGAAATTGTAATAACTCATCAAATGTGGGAAGGTCGCCTTGTATTTTATACGTTTCCCATTCGTAACGTGTGGTTTGGCTAAACTTGCTAGTAATTATATATATTAAGAGGGTATCAACAGATGGTTGTTGGTAGTTTTTTAACGATTGTGTGATTTTTAAAATGTTATCGAGAAACCTTTGCAATGAGACATGAGAATCCTTTTTGATATAATCTAAATTAAATAAAGATTTGATATTATTTTGTATTATTAACTTTTTATTCTCAAAACGTTTTTTAAGCACGTTCCATGCAATATCATAATTTTCGGACGTAACCTTTAATGATTTAACAGACTGAGCTGCTTCACCTTTCAGACATGAGATTAAATAATAAAATTTTTGAACGTTACTGAGAGAATCATTCTCATGAATTAAAGAACTAAATGAATCATAGAATTCAACCCACTGTTCAAAATCTCCGCTAAAGGACGGTAGTGAAACACTAGGCAGTTGAACTAAGCCCCTATTAGACTGTAATTGTTCTTGTTTAACCTTTGATTCGGAACTCTCTATTTCTTTAGAAAAGTCTTTTATAAAATTGGTAACATTCGCTATAATTTTGTAATAACCGTTTTCGAATTGCTCTAAATTTGCTTCATGAACAGGATCGTCACTTAAGTTAGTAATCTGGTAATGAATGTTTTCATATTCCTTCAAGGAGGACTCAAAGTTAGCCAACCTTGTTTTTAATTCAGTTATGTCATCTTGATTTACTTCTAAGCTTTGTGAAATTTCATCAAACTTATTTTTAAAACGAGTTAATCTAGATTTTATTTGTCCTCGTTGCTTAACAAATGGTTCTAAACCCTCCATGGCAAATTGAAAGCAGTTAGGATAAGATGAGGAAGTATGTAAATATGAAAGGAATCGCACTTACCGATATTCTTTCTTAATTTGGCCTTTATCACGATGTAACGGACTACTGGAACTATGGTAGCTTTGCAGAACTCGACAGAAATTTTTCCTCGAAAAGAATGGAATCCAACCAGGATGTTGTAAGTGATCCGAAAGGAAATTTTATTTCCTTGAAGATTCTGGATTAATTAATCCGGCTCGAAGGACCAATGTTTTATCGTTGAATAAGTTTTTTGTATAAACTATTGTCAACGGGGTGTACTAAGTACCACATGAAATAAGACACGTAGATGTAGTGATTGTAGAAAATAACTATATTGAATTTAACTTAAATTTAATCCACTATAAACTAACTTTAAAACTACAACTACCGAATAATTAAAAAAAATGATTATAAAAATCAATCGCAAGAAATTAGGATAATAGAGTTTGTCTTATGGAGACGATGTTTTCTCCAGCGAGTCTATAATAGTACTAATTTAAAATTTTATAAAATCTATGAACTTACTATCTAACAATAATGTACAAACATAATATTAGCCTACCCCCAGGTAGGCGGTCATTGGACCTACAAGAATGCAGCCGAGGGGAATTTTGGCTATTAATACCAATAAAACTGTAATAAACTGTACGTGACGAACATAATAGGACACATTACAATTTGTTTACAATTCTACCCGACTACCCCGTGTACCTAACAGGATCCAAATGAGTGAAAAAAAAATGGTTCCAGGTTCTCTCCTGTAGGTTTTAAAATTGAAACTTGCACACTTTTTTTATGTCGAATTTTTATTTCTAAACGAGGATTATGAGGATATCTTAAATGCTTAGATTGTTACAAGATTTATATTCATGAGCGTGCCGAGTTGTATAGGCCTTATATTATAAGGGCTGAGGCTTCTTTCTATGACGTTTAACAATTCAAGCTCCTGTAAAAGACTTTCTTAAAGTTTAGAAAGTTTTGCGACTGGGAGGATTGTAATGAATTTAATTAGAATATTCTCCATTAATTTATTAACGTTAATTATTCCAGCTAGGTCAGTTTTATTTAGATGTTACGTCATACTTTACGGTCAGTTGTTACATCTCACAAAATTAAAATAGCTAACATCAAAACGAGCGCAGTGTCCATTGTGATAGATATAAGTACATACACACACAAATACGTACGACATTGTACATGATGTTCCGCTTTGTTTAGCGAACATTTTATAGTTGCACACATATTGACTAACTCGTATGATGCTCTGCAACATGGAAAGTGTATGGAAATGTATTGGTACAGTATGATTTCCAACGGTCAGAGAGATTCGTTTTTTTTTCTGCTTTGATCACCATCTAGCGAATCGAACTAAAGCAGTCATTTACGAAATTTTTTCCTTTGCTAATAAATTACGGGTAACGTAGATGCACTTCAAAACGAATAAATTAGTGAAATATCGATGTATATACATACGTATTTTATTAGTGTGTATTTCTTTGTAAATCTACATCTACAGAGACGATTCATTTGAAATCGTTCAAAATACAAATAGAAGTGCGATTAAATAATCAGTGAAACGTAAATGGCATCATTAGGTCGAAGATACAAAAGTCTAAATAAGCACTTGATGAAACTTGCTATAGTTGGGATGTTCAAAATTAGCATAGTCCTCAATAAAACTGTCGACTAGAGGGTTTGCTGACGGAAAGCCTACTTTTACTCATGACAGAAAAGAGATGTCAACTAGGAATTGCAACGGACACTAATAAAAAAAAGAATAACATTACATCAGTAATATGTAAGAGAAAGAGATGCAGACAAGCAGCAGTTGAACATGTTGCCAGTATCGGACTTTAACGAAAGTTCAACATTGTCAGGAATTTAGAAAAACAAGACGCTTGCTTAAAGATATAATTCCAATCAGGCAGTTCCTGAGAAAAAATGTTCAGTTTCTCAGAGTCTCTCAAAGCGAGACTCGAGTCTCCGTCTCTCATCGAGTCTCTCTGGTGTCGCTGAGAGAGACTGTCAAAAAAACTGTTTAGCGTCTCTGAACGAGAGACTCGAGTCGCTCATAGAGAGATCCTCATTTCGTATCCAGTCTCTGAATGAGAGACTCGAATCTCTGAACGAGAGACTCGAATATAAGTGGTGTCTCGATAGACACGGTTAAAATTTTCTAAGTTTAACATATTTCAGAGATCCCAGTCTTTCTACGAGAGACTCGAATCTCTCAATTTTTCAGTTTTATTAATTCAGCCTCTCTGTGAGAGACTCGAATCTCTGAATTAAAAATTTTATCGTTCGAGTCTCTCATACAGAGACTGTGAGAGATCCATAAAAACACCTAGGCAACAACTGAGAGACTGTGAAAGATCGTGAGAGAAGCTCTCAGAGACGCTGAAAGACTCTGAGAGACTGAAGAGAGACTGAAAATTTTTGTTTAGGGGTTATAAAGCCGACCCTGAACTTTTTCGTACTTAAACAACCTTTCATCGCTGCACTGCTTACTATTATTTAGTTATCTCTTTTCACTTTATCTGTACTCGTCATGAAGCATTTTCTAGCTTAACAAGGGTGTGTTTAAAATGCAGCAAATGATTACAGTCCTAAGTGGAAATAGGAAGATAAGTCCACTTCACAGATAATTTATTGTCCATTTTGGTAATTGTCCAGAGTTGGGGCTCCAGACCAAAATCTCTCCAAAATGAAAAACTAGGTCTAGAGCCCCAATTCTCGACATTTACCCTAATTTTGATCGTCCCAATTATACCCTTAATTTATTCTATATTCAGCAAAAAAAAACAAAACATTAAATTGGCTTAGATGAAAATGACAAATTTCAAGCTTTGAAATGTACCATCCACTTAAACATTGGTGGTACGACAAATAAGGATTTCTGTATAGGTAGGTATATGGGATAATGCCTATTTCCCTCCCATATACCTGTTCTTAATTAGGGTTAAAATTTTTGGTATGTCGAATTCCCTCCTAATTAATTATACATCAATTGCCTCCCAACGGTGGCGGACCCTGACTGCGAATTGTCACTTTAAAGTCATAAATAGTTGTTTAAATAATACAGCCTCACATCACATATTAATCTTAATATTATTCATATATTATAGACACCACAATAATAATTTTATCGGACTGCCCTTCTATTGGTCAAATACAACACAAACTAAAACTAATAAAGTTTTTCTGGATGATTGCATCAAAAAGCTAGACGCACACGAATTACCAAACATTGGATTTGTTAAGGTAGTGGGAAACCATTTTAAAATTAAATAAATAAACATTTCATAACTGATATGTGTTTTCTTTCTGAAATTATTTTATCTTTAATTTACTGAAGTACTGAAGTGCACTATAAATATATATTTATTTTCGATAAATAAAATCGGTAAGTAGTCGTTAACTTAATNAAACCATTTTAAAATTAAATAACTGAACATTTTATAACTGATATGTGTTCTTTCTAAAATTATTTTATCTTTAATTTACTGAAGTACTGAAGTGCACTATAAATATATATTTATAACAATGTAACAAACATGCTTGTATTGAAATTTTAAAACTAAAATAGAGGTGAATAACTATTGGTTTAGTTGTACCTTCCGGCATATTTAAGAGTAAACAGGAAACAGTGAAATTAATACTTGTATATAAATATATATATATTTGTGGCCATGAACTCAATTGGACTTCACGCGACTAGCAATGAAAATGCAATTTATGAATTCCATTTTTAGATATGATAAACTAAAAGCAGATAAATGTGCTACCAGTGTTATTAAAATCTCTAATTGTTCATTGCTGCTTTTATATTTGTGTCTTCTTGCGATTAGTAGAGTTATTATAGTTATAAATATAGCAAATATATCTGCTAAGGTATTTATATATATAGTACCCATGTAGATTCCACATGGTTTCTCGTAGGATTGATTATTTTGTGAAAATCGTCCTAAATGAAACTTGAGTTTACTTACTGTTGCAATTAATAAACACTACATGCACCCCATTTCACGTAATAAAGACGACGGTAAGGGTGTATTTACTCAATAAGGGCGTAATTATCAAAGTTTTAAGTGCATTGACTTTGAATACGAATGACTCGAGGGATTTCACCTTAGAGATGCTTCAAATTTATGTTGCTATATAGTCAGTTAGTTCCACATTGAAAGTGCCAAAGTTTCGTTATAACTCCGCTTAATGTTATTGGTCCACGTATCGATAAATTTAAATCCTTTAATATTCAAGTGGTAAATCGGAACATATAGCGAAACATGGGAAATTGTTTAATTTTATATGTTTCAGAAATAAAACAACTCCCGTTTATTGATTGTTTATTTCTACCTCCTAATAATGTTGGAACTGTTTATAGTTTATCTGGAATTCTGCCCCTCGTTGTATAGCGAGGCATAATATGGTTAACAATTAATCTACTCAATGTTTTTGAAATGTATAATATGAACGCGAAGAGATCCGCCCCTTGCACATTTTGTGGCCCATGAGATCTTTAAATACCTCTAACAAAATTTTATTGCTTTCGCTGTTTAGTTTGTTTCTTTCAACTGTAGTTCCTCTTTTGTTTGCATTGTGTTTGGTGTGAATGAAACATAGTACAATATGAACGCTAAGAGATCCGCCGCTTGCACATTTTGTGGCCCATGAGAACTTTAAATACCTCTAACAAAATTTTATTGCTTTCGTTATTTAGTTTGTTTCCTTCAAATGTAGATCCTTTTTTGTTTGCATTGTGTTTGGTGTGAATGAAACATAGTACAATATGAACGCCAAGAGATCGGCCCCTTGCACATTTTGTGGCCCATGAGATCTTTAAATACCTCTAACAAAATTTTATTGCTTTCGCTGTTTAGTTTGTTTCTTTCAACTGTAGTTCCTCTTTTGTTTGCATTGTGTTTGGTGTGAATGAAACATAGTACAATATGAACGCCAAGAGATCGGCCCCTTGCACATTTTGTGGCCCATGAGATCTTTAAATAGCTCTAACAAAATTTTATTGCTTTCGCTGTTTACTTTGTTTCCTTTAACTGTAGTACCTTTTCTTGGTTGCGTTGTGTTTGGCGTGAATGAAACATAAAATTTAAGAAGTCTTTTGCTTGTTTGGTTACATCCAGTATTGTTTTGTTTGGAAGTTAGAATTTTTCGACATTCGTTGTTTTAAACAAGTAAATCATTTAAGGATGATGTATAGTAGCTGCCAAAATGGCGTGATTTACTTGCATTATCGTTTAATAGAGTTTTCACCAACATGAAGAATTACATTCTGGAGATACTAAGTATAGTAGCGAAGTTCGTTTTCAATATGAAGCTAACTAACTATATAATACGCCAGTAATATAGACGCCAATTATTATTTAATTGTTGATTAAAATAGAGTAATCATCAGGTGTATTAAGGATTTGTAAGACAAACGGCTAATTAGTATTCGTAGCAGTCAATTATGGTTGGTTTGTCCCGAAAAAAGTACCTAATAATAGTTGCATAAATACATGTATCATTTAATGTTTAATTTAGGTAGTACTGTAGTATCGGGAAAACATGCAGGTAGTATTACAGTCCGGCTTAGAATCTGTTTAAGCTTAGTTTATAGTTTAGAAAAAATACGTAGCAACTGTAAAAGTATGTATTTATTTCGTAAGTACGGAGAGGACGACCGAAACATGGGGTCACTACCTGAGGCGTCAATAAAACGAGTCGGACTTGAGGGGCTCGGGGCTCGGGGTAGTTTGTCAGAAACCGTCGTAAGCTAACCTTTTCTTGTATTTGTAATTATTTTTTATATTTCTTTCAACTTCTCACAAACTTGCGATACTTAATGTTACTCATGATACAAAATTAGTTAAAAAATGATATAGTTCTTACGGCAAAATGTACTAATTAATCAAAAATGAATCTATTTTTTTATTTGTCAAATGAGAAAAAGAAACGCAAAACAAGAGCAGTTACGTGATTTCCGGTGTATCAACTTGCTGAATTTGACATGGTTCCAGAGAGGTAAAACAACCTTGAAGTTCTATCGGAGTATTAAATAATAGGAAACCGTGAAATCTAATTAATAGTAAAAGGACATCAGTGTTAGGAAATGCTAGTGTTATTGATTAGTTTTCTTGCTAGCATTATTGTTAAAGGTAAATTTAAAAAAAGTAAGAGGGAAATGAAGGCTTTTATCCATTATTGTGAATTGTTTATCGAAACGAATATAAATACGTAGTTTTGTTTCGAATAAGAATATTTACCATAATGTGACTAAATCGTATTTTTATTCTAATAATTTGTTACATGGTTTTTATATTTTTAGACACCTAGATGCAGGCATTGGTAAATTTGTTGTTTATTCGTATTTTTCTTCCTGATTTTGTTGAGATTCTTGTGATTACTGATAGATGCACCGGATAGTGATCTTGCCGAGTACCGGATAACCGAGTACCCGAATACTTATATGTATTGTATAAAATTTCTCTTCAATGTCTATGTTACCGGAAATGTATGTAATCCATGAAATGAATGTAATTCCTAAAATCGCCCGGAAATAAATTATATTAGACACATTTGCTAGGAAATCTATACATTTCCTAAATATTAATTGGAAATGTATTACACGTAATACTAAATAGGCAATAATACGGTAGGCTGTTTGGAGATATACCTATATCCACTGGGAGACTTATGACAGACTGTTTTATACATTTCCTAGTACAATATCGGAATTCCTAGAATATGTATTAAAAAATCTTTGAAACAATACTTTACAGATTTCGTAAATAGCCTCGGAATTGTATACAATTTCTAGGAATTGTATATAATTCCTAGATTTTATATATTTCCGGTGACATCCATAACAAAATCAGGGTTAAAAAGATCAAATTCTCATCTTCGTAGTATTGCGTTACAATCACTATTTCTTTTTATGGGATTTACACCCAATTCGGAAAGCAAGAGAGGTAGATGTGAAATTTAAATCTCTTAGTGATAGTAATAGTCCAGCAAATTCTAAAACATGTCGCATACAATTTATAATTATTTTTGTATGGTTAACGTGACGCGATATGCTGACTATCTTCGTAATAATAAGACGTGCCACTGCTATTCTTCTGTAAGTACCTACCTGTTGTAGATATTTTATACCTTGTATCACTATAATTTAATATACAGTCGTTTAAGTCAATAGTTTTAAATATTAGGATGCATACACATAATCCGTTGTTGTCATCAAGTGGTCAAAAACTGTACCATTGAATTGAAAGTTTAACAACGGATTCAGTAAATTTTAAAAGTGTGTGAATAATACCAATTTCATTGTAAATTTGAGCGTAAATGATTGTTGATTTTGATTATGAATCGTTCAAGCATTAAATATTCGATTTTGGTTTCATAGGTTTGAAGAAGATTTCCTAAAATATTCAGTGAGCATGACAAGACTTTTGCTTGATATCATCTATATATTTTTAGAAGTATAGTGTTAAAAATTGATAGGATGTTTTTTGGGTAAGAAATTCTTAATGCGGGGCATGTTTTAAAACATAATAAAATTTGCTTGCAATTCAGTGAGCTTTACATAATATTGTAAACAGAGTCAGATTTAAAAGCAAATCCATATAAAATCGATGGAAAATTACTTACAGAGCTAATACTTATAATGCCAATTCGTGCAAAAGAGGCTTGGGGGAAAAGTTCAAGCAACATCGTTTATCTACAACAGGTAAGTTATTAACCAGCAGATGTCATACCTTTATCTGACAGATACGTGCTAATGCAAATGATTAAATTGGTAAGAGGAATGATTAAGTATTCTACAGATATTTAAGTTTCTTTTGATTCGTCGTTTAGTAGGTACCTGCCTAAGCTTAAAATGGAGCATAGGAAACTTCCGCTTTTATTGATGTGTTTACCGTAGATAAATAATTCATTTCGCAAACAAACAAATAAATTACCGGTAGACGGGTGGAAGTTTCAGTTCAAAGTGAACCCTTAATTTACGGTTGAGTATGAAAGCAGAAGGAATGTAATCAAAACTACCATTTCCTCATTTTGGCTTTAACCACTCGATTTTAACTGGAGTACGTATCTATCCATATTATACTACGTATAACATGTCAACGTACGTATGTTTAATAATCAATTACGACTACAGATTAACACTGAAGATTAATAGCTTCAGCTTCGGAGTTTGAGTGGATAGGTAAGAAACATCAAAGGATTTATCTTGTAGTAAGACGAAGCTAAACAGTTCCTTGTTTGAGGCTGAGATACTTAAATAGAATATAAGCATTTGAAATATTGTCAGAATACGGTAATAGTGCAAAGGGCACTTTCTAAGAGACATATTAGAAGCATTTGTTTACCATTGTTTTATCTAAGCCTTCATCAGTTGTAAGACATTTCTTCCGTAGACTTTCTTGAATTGACTAAATAGAAAGCACTGTTATGGGCCAGTCTGGTCTATAAAGTAGATGGCTGAGTTCATTCAAGTTAATGTCAAAGTAAACTTGTGGCTTTTGAGTAATTTCAAGATTGACTTAGGATATAAAGGAATTGAGGTAAATCTCTAACCACTCTTCGAACTAGCTGCATTTTGATGATGATGGGGTGAATCAAATATAGAAAGTGGTCGATAGAACGGATGGAAATGCCTAAAAGTATTTGAGTTTAATGAAAATGCAATATGGTTATGTTTATGACGGTCATTCACTTTGATATTTGACCCTTTTCTTCGTCGCACTTCTTTATTTAGGTACTAGTTGAACTTGCCCAAAGGACAGATCAGTACCGTTGCCAATTACTACTTACATTTTAATAATGGCGATCCTCCACACTATTACCTAACTTTAGCCCTTGACGCTTAATAATCATGAAATCCCCGCTCAATAGCAACCTAACTTAAGCTTATAGTGCATTGTTATTCATAAGTGCCGATCAGAGAGACTCCTCTCTCATCAATGACTAACCTTAGTTCATGGGTTATAGCATCAACTCCCACAAACCAGTGAGAGGATCCTCTCTCATCAAGTCCACAACTTTTGATATTTAAAAATATCAAAAACAATTTTAGTATCAAATTCGTCATTTACTTCCAAATAGAAACATTTAATTTGTGTACAGATCATGGTTTACTTCATTAAAATTTACAGCGAATATTCGAAAACATTCTGGAGTATTTGACACTAATAAAAGCCTGGGATTTAGCATACACTTTCTTCTTTAAAATGTATGTAAATAATAGACAGTACATCTGAAAGGAGGTACTAATTATTAAAAGTAAATATTTGGTAGTTCTCGTCACATTGACATGACTGAAGAAGTTGGTAAGTTGTGTAGTTCCGTTGCCTGAATAATAAAGATCTAGTGACTGCATGTATGAACTGCTTATTATTCTGTCGGATTAGTTCTTTGCTGTCAAAAATTACTAATTATTATTATCCGGACAACAAACTGATTAAATATGCAGAACAGAACCCACTGAAAAAAATGCCACCGCAGTGACAGTTTTAATGTTTCTTTTAATTGAAGAGAAAGGGTATTTTTCATTTGATTAATAACTGAGAAAACGAAATGGGGGGGGGATTATCCCACCAGATATTTACAGTTTATACTTTACATCAAATAGAAATACATTGTAAGAACCTGTTAATGGGCTTTTCGACGTTTCATCTTCAATATTTTTAAGAGTTCTGTTCTGATGATTGTTTCAACACAGACTCATCATCATAACTTTTCTTTCATTATCCTGAGCTAATCTTCACATTTCCCTAAAACTAAAACATCCCACATCCTTAACTATTTGCGAACAGTAATCTAATGTAGGCCTACTGTTGCCTCTAATATGTTTCTGACTAGACCTTTATGCCTGAGAAGGTGTACTACTAACCTAACTCGCCTATTTCTAATTGACTTCTATAGAATCCTCTGTTCTCCTTTTCTTTCTAATATTCTTCATTTTTAACCTTCTCTATCCACGGAATCCTCATTATTCTCCTGTAAAATCGCTTTGAACGCTTCTTACCTTTTCTTTTCCGCAGCGCCCACCGTCCATATTTCGCATCCGTACAGCGTCGCGCTCCAAACATACATCATCTTTTTCTAACTTCTAATAAACACGAATTAAATCGAAAAAAGAAAATTCGTGCAATAAGCCTGAAAACTAGCAGTACATTTGACCACGGTCGCGAAAATCTTACTTGTTGTCAAAAGAAATACATATTAGGCATATGTTGATGCATTTAGTATGAAATGTAAATAGAGCAACAGGTCCAAGGATACTTAAATTATTCCTAGTAAATATGTGTTACTTTAAGTTTTGTTTCATTTGCGGTGCTATTTAAATATAATGACTTGAACAATTTATACACTGGACTCATATGAAACAGTTTTATTTACAAGTAAACATTTTAACATAATGTAGTTACCTTTTCTGTGTAATTAAACTTTTGAAGGTATATCTATTAGGAAAGATGATTACTATCAAAAAATGAAAAAAAAAATGGAGAATTTCAGATTGAATTTAAGGGGTTCCACAGTATCGTGATAATTGTCAATAAAAATATGATGCTTAACTTTTGCTTGATAAAGGTAATAGACGAGCATTTAGTTGGTTGTTCTAAAGATAAGAATCTTAAATATATCCGATCCGCATTTAAATGAAATTTTTGTGTTGATAGTTTCAAAATTTTGAACTACAAAAATGACTTCTATGAAGACGTTTTCCTTTCATTTAACCCTTCTGCTCTTACAATTAGTTTATGCTTTCGGTGTTTAAAGCTACACTGAAATCGCAAATTAGAGTTTAATTGCATTATGTCAATTAAGACAATGCACGTGCTCTTATATGCATCCGTTTCGCAACATAACCTACAGCGCGCTGGAATTCATAATTAAGATAATTGCAGTAGTGTACGTTGGTACTCTACAATCTACAGGATGTTTAATGCACAGGATCTAATTGTTTAGTTGCTCTTATGCGCGAGTACGGGGAATAAACGTAACTGTGAAGCACAAGGCTAAATGAAATTGACTTTTACGTCTTCATAGTTATGGGTTACTAAGTGTTACTAAAATATTCAGGACCTCCTATGTATAATTATAAATATCTCAGCGGTGGACGAGGTTTACCCATGTAGGAATACGAGGGTGGATTGATAAGTTTCCGGCCTAACCAAGAGATGACGCCACTAGGCCTACCTTGAGGTGACATTCTATAGTACCATCCTTGGATAGCTTGTAGCTATAGTTTCAGCCCGATCTCCTTGCTAGTGTAGGTTTGACAGCACGCTGAACAAGACGCCTCTGTGGTTTTCGTAAAAATGGAAAAGCAGGAAAATCGTGCTGTCATCAAATACTTTTATTTGAAGGGGTTAACGCCGAAGGAAATTAAAAAAGAGATGGACTCAACACTGGGGACATCCTCCCCGTCATATTCAACCGTTAAGCAGTGGGTTTCCGAGTTTAAAAAGGGTCGTGTGAGCACCTCTGATGGGCCTCGCTCAGGACGCCCCGTTGAGGTCACAACTCCAGATATGATCGAAAAAATTCATCAAATAGTGCTGGGAGACCGCAGATTGAAAGTGCGTGAGATAGCTGAGACCTGTAAGATGTCATATGAACGTGTGCAACATATTTTGCACCAACATTTGCATATGGAAAAGCTCTGTGCAAGATGGGTGCCGCGTTTGCTAACAGTCGACCAAAAATTGATTCGAAAAAACATTTCTACCGCAAATTTGTCATTGTATAAGCGTAATCCAAGCGAATTTTTGCGTCGATTCGTAACCGTTGACGAAACGTGGGTCCACCACTACACTCCTGAAACCAAAGAACAGTCTAAACAGTGGATTGGACCAGGGGAACCAACTCCAAAGAAGGCAAAAACAATTTTTTCGGCGAACAAGGTTATGGCTACTGTTTTTTGGGATGCAAGAGGTATTATATACATTGATTACCTTGCAAAGGGTAATACTATCACTGGTCAATACTACGCAGACTTATTGCAACGTTTGAGCCACGAGGTGAAAATTAAACGACCTCATCTGGCGAAGAAAAAAATCTTGTTTCATCACGATAACGCACCAGCGCACACGTCAATCGTTGCGACGGCTAAAATCAACGATCTAAAGTTTGAATTGATGCCGCACCCTCCTTACTCTCCAGACCTAGCCCCGAGTGACTATTTTCTGTTCCCTAATCTCAAAAAATGGCTTGGCGGTAAGAGATTTGCGGACAATGAAGAAGTAATCGAAGCTGTAAATGGTTATTTTGAGGAGCTTGACGAATCAGTCTATAGAGATGGCATTAATAGACTGGAACACCGCTATGAGAAATGTATCAGCCTTGGAGGAGATTATGTTGAGAAATAAAAAAAAAAAATTTTTAAAAACCTTGTTTTTCTTGGTCAGGCCGGAAACTTATCAATCCACCCTCGTATTTATCTTTCACGTTCATTGTAGATTTGAAAACATGTACGATCGTCAACTACATACATGTCTAAAAATAAAAAAGTAATGTAAAATTAGGCAAAATTACGAATTCAATAAACAACTTTAACTTACGCGGGTCATCGCATAGCAGTCCGTAACGGCATATAGCAGGCAGACACATCGCAAAAACATGAAACAAATACCGAAGTTACTGTTTTGCGTAAAGAAAAGGGGGTAAATGGTAACTCACCGGGGGAATTGCATCCCCCATGCAGACCTTTAATAAAAAGCCTATCTTTCCATATCAAATATATATTTAACAAACCATAATCTTCAGAAATGTATATTTCCACCTGAAACGAGTAGAGGCTCCCCTGGACGCCCGACTACCGCGCTAGTAGTCAACATCCCAATGATTTGGTGAGAACACCAAATCATGTCAACCGGGCGCATGTAGGGCCTCTTACCTACATGTCTCTGCTCCGGAGAAACCACATCCCCAGAGAGGACGGGATTTGCGCGCCGGGGGCTTGCACCACACAGAAGCATAAAGTACCACACAGGTAAAACATCATAATCGCATCACACAGATGCCACACAGGTAAAACAACATAATTGCATCACACGGATATATAAATTACCACACAGGTAAAACAACACAATTGCACCACACAGGTGCTAAATAGAAGTGTACACTTAAAGCATATGTAAAACAGTTCTGCACACAGGCCTGGCTAAAACAATACTGACTCAAAAGTAAGACAAAATATATCCGTGCCTGTCCGGCTACTCACCTTCATGAAAAAAAAAAGGTCATATTTCAAATCATAACACCGACAAACGGATAAAGATATATTAGATAAAATAAAATTACAATTCCACTAATAATAATAAAACAAAAAATACTCAGAATGCCACAAACAATTATGTAAACAACTTACACTAATGGATACTTGTTGGTCAACTGGCCTAAATGTTGTATGAAGCTCTCATTATCTTTAACAATCTCCATTTTTTTCGTTTCGTAAGTTTCTTGTGCCCAAGCTTCTACAACGCTCACGGTCTTCGATGATAATGTTGCCAAAGTAAATATCCTTAGACATGGGCGAACACCAGCTATGTTTTGCATGTTAAACGGTTCTTTATCCTCCTAAAAATCAGCATTCGGAATCTTCTTGGCCTTCATTTCCCTTTGTGATTCGAGTTGTCCATTAGAAATGCTCTTCGTTTTCCTCTGTATTCTGGATTGTCAATAAGAAAAAGGGTTCCCATTTGTCATAACTTGGAGCCTCAGTACAAACAGGATTTTCAATAAGATGAGGCTCCCACTCTTTATCTATTTCTGTGTCCCAATAATCACGTTTTTTTGCGTTTAGGATCAGAAATAAATTTCTCTTCATCTTTCAGGAATAGTTGTAGATTCGTCTATTTTATGAGATGGTGCACTTTCATCCCAATCATCTGGCCTGACAGCTTCTGGGTCAGGAATCTTTTCCCTTTCATCCCAATCCGGTTTCCTATCTTTTGGATCATGAATTTCTTTTGGAGGATTAACAGGTGGTTCAAAATCTTCTAATAATCTACAAGAGACAGGTTGAATCGTTAATGTGTAAAGATGGGGTAGTATATTTTAATAGATGTCTTCAAGGCGCCATTGGAGTTTTTGCAATGCTTTTTTTCAACAGAATTGTTTAATGGATTCTAATGCTTAAAGATGAACTGTAATTTGCGACATTTGTCAGGATCAAACGTATTAAAGTAAGGAGATTTGTCGTGGAAGTTTGCCAGTGATTTTTTATCTTGTAAATTACTGAGAAGATTATTCTTGGAGAGTAATTTATGAAAACTACCAGACGTGAATCATGATTTTGAACTTTCAATATGTAGTCATTACTGACATTTGCTGCCTTACTGGAAGAATCCACTTCAATTTTCCCATTTTGTAGGCTTGCATTTTTTAACGTATTTTTCCATTCTAATAAAACTTTGCTGTTAATGGAAGGGAGTCCAGATTTGTCCCGTCGTAAATGGAAACAATTCTGATGAGGTATGAGGTTCGCTGACTGGTATAAGAGATCGCGAAAACTGTAGGAGATGCGTAGTTCTGTGGAAGGATTGGTTCGAATGATGGGGCTTCATTTAGATTATATTGCTCAATTAACCGCCATAATTGCACTTTAGAGATACCTCAGTTCCGTTTATTACGGAGAAACGTCTTGTTAATTTACCAGGAGATACGCGGTTTATAAGTGAAGGGATTAATCGGACCATTTGTTTTTAAGGGTATAATTATCAATGCAATTTACTCAAATTAGCTGCAACATCTGCTATACCATTAACTGCCAGCATAAGAAATTTAATTTTATATTAGGAATTCTGTTTGCAACTATTACAATGTAGCGTTGTTACTATTGTTTTTTATTTAATGTTTAATGATCGATATTGCCACCAAATATGGGCGGCGCTACTTAATAAAACGACACGTAAACTCCTTTTGTATGTGTTTTCATCATTTTTTAAAACAGAAATAGTATGACAAATTCAAATTTTTCATTTTTAACAGTTCGTAATTTAAAATACTTAGATATCGAACTTTCACTTTTATTTGATTAACATCAAGATTGTGGGGGGGGGGTGAAGACAATAGGAAAGAAAAATGTTTTGTATTTGTTAAATTAGGATACGGCTCGGCTCTTTTGACTCCCGAGTGCTCCTCAGGCATAGCCAAGGACCTCCTCTTTGCTCCTGCGAGTGTGAGTGAGATGATTCTTTCTTTTTCTTGTCCCTTCCATTTCGTAGGTGAGTCCCCTCTTCCACAGCCGAACCCAATAGTATTGTGAACGTAGTCCGGTATGCTACTCCTGAGCTGGGTCCACTCCTCTACTCCGACCTAAAAACATATTTTAGTGTTGTATAGAGAGTCACCCTACGGCCACCATCCGTTTTCATCCCCATTCGGGAGAAAGTCTACTGTATATTCACATTCTAGACAGTTATTACATATGTATAGGTACATATAATTTAGTATTATTACGTATCTATCCTATGCTAAAACGACGATATTGAAATTAAAAATTCAAAACATGACGAAGGATGACAGTTTATTGGCATTAACTCCGAAGAACCGTTGTACACTATAATAAAAAGTTGTTATTATGCGTGATGTCTAATAAGTACTATCTACAGTTTTATTACCTAACTTACTTTATTATCGGATATGGATAAGTGTGTACAAATCAGTGGAATATCCACACAATAAATTTGAAAGCTGTTTAGAATTTGTTTTGTTTCTAGTGTATTATGAAATTATTATTAAATAAATAGTGATTGAGGGCTATTGAGAGAAATAATTTCATTTTTCATATAAAAATCAACGGCATCAATTCCATGAAAAATTAATGATTATTCTGTGTAAATTATTTAAAAAATTTAATCACACCTTTATTACGATTCGGTGAATCCAATAATGAAAAAACAAATTTGAAAACATGAACTTATACGTGTTGGAGTATGTCAGCAGGGTGCAAAGGGGCGCACATGCCGATTATACTGATTGTGAGTCAAAAATATTTTGACATAATTTGCTTTCAACATCTCCTACAGTTTACTATTTATCTATTGATACCTTTCCATTTACTACAGGACCACATATAGTTATATTATTTGAAAAATAACTGTATCTTATCATACATGTGTAGGGCTGAATATAATAGCAACATGAAATTGAAATGCACGTAGCGAAAAATATCATCACTTGAAAACAGAATTCTCAACAAGAGAAGTTGCAAGTTCTAGTTTACTTGCGTTTCAATATTACTCTACAAAACTCGCTAAGAATGCATCACATTCATGTGTAAATAGTAAGAAAAATATCAAATTTTCCAAAGGATATTACTTTTTCTATTGCCTGCAAATAGAAGTATACACTTGAGAAATAAGCGGATTCTTTTCTTAAAGGAATCTCTGATAAAAATGGAAATATTTGTGATTTTCGTTGTGGGAAAGGAGTAATTTAAAAAGGTAATGAAATACGACAATGGAAAGTTAATGTTCCTTTTGTTTTTTGTTTTATTAATAATTCTGTTGTGAGATATGAAAATACTAGAAATAAAAAATAAATTCGAAAAACACTGCACTAAAAATTACCATAATCGTAATTGTAATTGTTGACAATTGGTTGAGCGTAATAATTTCTTGGCATTAATTACATTTTGCTTATTATTTAGATTTTAAGCATATCATTACGACAATCTATTTTGAGACACTTTTGAGATTCTCAATGATTCTTACTACAAAGCTGATGGTTTGTACTAAACAAAATTCATTTTTTTCGTAAGTTTTTCTCCTATAATCATTTATTTATAAAAATACAGCCAAACTCGGTTATAACGAACACAGATGATAATGTACGAAATTTAATGAACAAGATACATCCGTTCAAACACTTGGATATAACGAACTATCGCCTTTAGCGAACGTTTTTGCTTTTTTGGAAAAGGAAATTAGCAGTTTCAATTGGTTACAACGAAAAGAAAAAGAACTTGTATAGTTATACTTGTAGAGAAACAACCTTTTTTATGTACTAGGTTCAATACAAAATGACTGACTATTTTACTCTCATCATCATAAGGTCGTCAGTTGTTTTAACAGTTCCAATCGGAATGGAAGTGATTTGAATGAGGATTCCAAGTTCTTTATTGAAATTTTATTTACGAGAAATTTCAAAAAAATGAAATAAAAATAGATACCAAATTACCAATCAAATCTCAGTCCTTACAACTACAGTAAAAGAACTTTGCAAATTTTAATGCAGAATCATAATTATCTTCAATAGAAGAGTAAGAGCAGACATGTAGGTATGAGTGCATTTATTAGAACCGCGTTTGACGACGCGTAATAATTAGAGAACGCACCCTCTTCACCATGAAAGGGTGCATGATTAATGTAGGGAGCAGTGGTGGAAGGGTTGGAAATCAGCGTACAATATCAGAAAGGAGTGCAATGTATCGATGGTGAATATGCACAGAAAGTTCGTTCATCTTTTTAAGGGGTGACATCACTGAAACATCACAATAAAATAGTGGAAAACATCAATGAGAAAAATCAGAAATAAAATTGTAAAACTGTAGGTAATTAATTTTTTAATTAATAGAGCACCAGATTGATTTACGATCTTAGGTTTGTATGACTTAAAGGGTATGCTGTGCTGTAATAAATATAGGATACCTAAGAGATCAGATAGTCCTGGATTAGAAATGATATCAAGGCATAGAACAAAGGATAGAATAGGGTCGGGTTGCTTTTTACAAAATGAAATCACTTTTATGGTCGCGAATGGTTCATTTGAAAATTCGGAAAGGACTATTAAAAGTATATGTTTGGAGTACGGTTCTGTACAGCTACTACCCACCCGTTTTTCGAATGTTCATTCAATCTTACGCGAATATTAAAAAAATATTGTGAATAAAAAAGGCTTAGAAACGAGGAGGAATTGAAAAAAGTAAGAGCATACACATATTTCCTACTTTAAAATGGGAAAGGTTTGTCTGTCTGAAGTAATAAAACTTGAAAGATAATTATTAGTTTTTTTGCTTGAATGGCTGACATCAGCACACCGACATGGGTCCGAACCGTATTTGGTGGCAGTGTGAGGGACAATAATTCTTATTGTTTCTATCCTTGCAGTTTTGTAGAAGCTTTCAAGATATTTTGAGCTTTGTAGGTACAAATGGTTAACAGAATTTAAAATGTGCTTCGGTTTTATTTCCACAGGTAATTTCAGCTAGGCGTAAACAAGGGCGGTCACTTGGTGGCAGTTTTATTGATTCAGCCGCTACTTTAAAAAAGACAGGCTATAGGATAGTCTAGGACACCGTCTGAGGACTAGTTAAAGAAGCAACAACAGGAGATTAGATCTTATTCGCAAATAGTTTGCGATGTGGAATGTTCTGGTTTTGGGAAATATGCGAGTTCAATATAGAACGGGGCGAAGGTGTCTGCGCAATCAATTTTCGAACTGATGACTTTCTGATGATAAAAATAAATAGTAGCAAATTATTTTAGACTACAATCTTTGCAGATTAGTACAACTAACGGTTTATGAAAAGGTCTAAACTTTGTTTGGTTTGTTCTACTTTATTAATAACAGTTTTTGGCTTTTGCCGTCGAAACTTTCAATCGTGGAAATATAATTTGCCCAGCAACATTTATAAAACTCTCTAACCAAGTAGTTAAAGGAAATTCTGGGTTAAGTATTACCAGAAAATTTATTGTAAACGTACCAAATCAAAATAAATTACTGGAAATGCTTTTTGCATTTCAGGGTTACAGTGTGAAAAGCATTCCATTAAACGACAAAACCTGATCAGCTGCTTGCAAGATGACGAAATATTCTTAAATTTTAATTAATGTCTGGCACAATTCCGTTAAATTAATAGTTTCCTTGCTTCCATTTGTTATGTAGTTGTCGTTAAAAAAAAGCCAACATTATGTTATATTCTAATTTACATTGGAATTAAATTGCGTTGAATTCCACTTGTATAAGTTAATTGAGTACTATTTCAAATAACCAACTACTTTTTACAGTGATTAAGTAATCACAAACTGAATTATTTACCATATTTACAAAAAATCACAGGAAAATGATTTGCGCTTTTGTTTTTAATTTGTTAAAACAAATTTCAATTTTTATTTAAAATGTTTATGTTCATAAATTCTGTTTTTTAGGGAATGACTGTATTTTCCAATGTTTTTATTTATTGTTTACTATAATATTAACTAGTTCTAGTTTTCTAATTGTATGTTCTAAGACATTAAGTTCCTGAGTTTAATTGAACTTGCGGCACAAATTAATTTATGTCACGAAAGCAATATTATAATTTTGGATATGTTTTGCACGGGTGCAATGTTGATAGTAAATATACTATAGAATGTCTTTATATACAACAATCACAGCTTTTTTGTCATTAGACAATATAAACCGGTCGGTACCGCCCCAACCGCTATGCCCCTGCATTTTAAGTCTGTAATCTCTAAATATTTATTTAAATTACATGCTGTAAAGGGCCATATTGATCTATATTAAATGCACAATGTATTTAAAAGTACTTAATTGGATAAGGATTAATGCTGTATTGCTTAAAATCGCTTCGTAAATAAGCCATTGTTTCTCCTAAAAAGTAAAGGATTAAAAATGGTTATTGTGGGTTATCCCTAAGAGATAGACATATACCATCGCGAACTTTTTTGTAGACCTTTCTAAGGTGTACAATACTGTAGTATATTATTTTTATCTATCTGGTAGGGTTCAGTCACCGTTTGCAATGTAAGCACATTACAAACCTCTAAAATTACCAATGTTTCTCTACTATATTATGCATGTATTATAGATATAAATCTTCCTCTTGAATTACTCTATCTATTAAAAAAAACGCATTAAAATCCGTTGCGTAGTTTTAAAGATCTAAGCATATATAGGCACAGACAGCGGGGGAAATGCGTTTTATGATTTCGTTACATAGCAACTCGCATGAAACTAACTTACCCTACCGTGCGTAAAGAAGCTTCACTTCAAAAATTACTGAAGTTATTCCTATTTCTTCGTGTTTTAGCATTTAAAATTTATCACTTTATAACAAAACTTCAGGGAATATTTAAAACTCCTTTAACGTACCTACCGTATGAGAGAACGAAAAATCTCTTGAATGCATGTAAGCACGTAGCAAAGCTGCATTGATCTCGTAGTTGTGTGTTTTCCATTGTTATGTATTATACGTACATCTATGCACGGATTTCTATAAAAATAGGTACCTACGCCTCACGTGCTATATCTAGGAGCTTATCTGTTCGAGTTATTCTCACGGCATTTTTTATTATGAAGGAACACCTGACACTTGCAGGAAGGACAAACAACAGAACATAATACCTTTATTTCTAAAATAAAGAAACCGATTGTAAACATAGATGGGTTTTTCATAGTAAATACCGGCAGTTCATGTGATCCGATCGCATCGTAAACGCTCAGAACCGACCAAAGAAACACTTACAAAAAGTAATTGTTACGGCTGTTAAACTTCACGCGGTGGTGATCTCCCTTTATTTCATTGCGAAACAACACGGTCTGTCTGCATTCACCGCAACTAACTCCACATATAGCACTGAAACGATTACTTCTCATAAAATTATTTCAGATTTTTATGGAGGTAATGTAAAAATTGTCGTCTACACAGCGTAGCGTAGCCTAATGGAAATATGTTCAAAATTCTTCTAAGAATGTACGAGACCTGTTCAAAAAGTATCGCGAATTTTGAATATCCGCTTTCTCTTACTAATATCAACAAGTTTGGTCATGTAGAATGTTCAGTTCATATTTGACAGCTGCTTTGCTTGCACTTGTTTTAGCTTGTCTTCTATTTTTGCTTATTCCAAAAAAGTGGATCAAAGAATCTGTATCAAATTTGCGTGAAAACCAAAATTAAGTGCGCGGACGCATTCCGAATGTTGACTGTGGCGTGACGTTTATCGATGGTACAAAATGTTCTCAGAAGGGCGAGAAGATGTGAACGACGAAGAGCGTGCCGGACGTCCGAGCACGTCAACAACAAACGAAAACATTGATGAAGTGAAGAAAATAGTATTGGTCAATCGTCGAATCACCGTTAAAGAAGTTGCTGAGGATCTAAACATATCGATTGGCTCCTGTCATTCGATTTTTACCAAAGATTTGGGCATGAGACGGGTTGCCACGAAATTCGTACTAAAATTGTTCAATTTCGACCAAAAACAGCATCGCATTAACATTACTAAGGAGCTGTTGGGCTCTGTCCGTGACGACCCAAAACCGAGGGTCATAACTGGTGAGGAATCATGGGTTTATAGTTATGACGTGGAAACCAAAGCTCAATCATCCCAATGGAAGCTGCAGTTTTCTTCAATTGTAGGGCGTGGTGCATCATGAGTTGTTGCCACAGGGTGGAACAGTCAATAAGGAATATTACCTGCAAGTTATCCGCAATTTGCGTGAAGCAATCCGCCAGAAACGCCCGGTTTTGCGAAAGAGCAGAAATTGACTTTTACTCTGTGATAACGCCTCTGCTCACACATCATTGCTTGTGTGCGAATTTTTGGCCAGAAACAAAACACTAATAGTGTCGCAGCCATCGTATTCCCCAGATCTGCCCCCCTGTGACATTTTCTTGTTCCTGAAACTAAAAGGATGACGCTACGCTACTATTGAGGAGATAAAGACGGCTTCGAAGGAAAAAATTAGTTTTTGAGGTGCTTCGAGGATTGGAAAGACGTTGCCACAAGTGTGTAATATCTGGTTGGGATTACTTTGAAGAAAGGAACAAAAATGATCTAAAGGAATATCTTCAAAACCTTAGTATAAAACTAAAAGGCCAGTTTCTTAGATGACAAAAATGATTTCTTTAAATATTTTTTTCATCATTAAAGTGAGCAGTTTTACACAATAATAATACGAACTATTCTGAATTACGTAAGTTGTTGTTCATTCAATTGAGTTCTTTTATCTGACAAAAATCTCACGCCAGCAGGGATTCTCTTAAACTAATTTCTCAGTTAGGCACCGTGGGCAGGCTGACCGCACTGTAGGAGGCACGTTTAATTGCTGTTGTTATTGTAACTGTATCAGCTATATCTTGCTTGTAGATATTTAAAGAAACAACATAATATATATATAGCTACAGAGCCAAAAGACTTCTCAGTAGACCCAATACATGCATTAACCGAAAAATGTATTTGTTTAATTGCTTGAGATCGTAAGGTTACGGTAGGACAAGGCAACACAAACGAAGGAAATGTTGTCGTGTTTATATCCTTTTGAGTGTTTCACTCCCACTAGCTACTAATGCTAGTGGGCGGGCAGTCCCTTCGAACTACGCCGTAGGGTAGGGTGGAAGCCCCACTTTAATATCCTTTTAGGAATCGTG
The DNA here is from genome assembly GCF_000699045.2 of Agrilus planipennis. NCBI lineage: Eukaryota > Metazoa > Arthropoda > Insecta > Coleoptera > Buprestidae > Agrilus > Agrilus planipennis. The sequence continues at coordinate 744,848 of NW_020438927.1, forward strand.
AGAATACGTGGGTGGTAACAAAGATAAGACGAACAAAATGAAGACTGAAGAAAGTGAAAGATTATTTGTGAAATATTACTGTCCCAGCATTTACATAGGTGATCCAAGGAAACAACAGAAAAACTTGGACCAGGGCAGACAGATCCGGAATCGAAGCGATGTCCTCTCAAATGCTAAGCAATCGTCAAAACCTCTAGGCCAGGGGTGGCCAGTCCAAAGCATCTTGCGGGCCTTTTTGGAAATCATAGCTCCGTGGGCCGGATGTAAAATTATATATCTCCATCTACTTCTCTTAACTTTCATTTCTGCTTCTAATATGTCTCTAACTATTCCTTATGTCCAAGAAGGTATCCTACCAACCAGGGGCGCAACAAGGGGGGGTCCACGGGTGCCTGAGCACCCACTCGATTGGGTTGGGAACCCAGTCAATTCCAGTCGATTTAGATAATAAATCAATTGGAAAGTTCGGTTCAAATAGTTCAAGCTCGTAAATGAGCAGCTGAACTCGATTTTTTCAGGTTATACACACCCGCGGTATATAAATATTTATAGTATTATGATAGGAGCACCTAGTCAAACTGTAACGTTCTTGCGCCCCTGCTACCAACCTATCTCGCCCATTTCTTATTTATTTCTGTTCTCCTATTCATTATAATATCTCTTCATCTCTAACCATTTCTATCCACGATATCCTCATCATTTGCCTGTAACACCACATTTCGAATTCTTGTGATATTTGTTATTGCACATGTAGTAATCTGTTTAAAGTATACAGGGGGTAGGTAATCTTCTGAATCTTCGTTTGTTGACCAGCTTGAGTTACCCCCGTATCAATAAATTCGTCTTTTTGTTTTCTTTCGTGATGTGATTTAAGAACTTTTGATTTTTTACCATTAAAAACTATTACAAACTAAACAATCACGATATAGCCGTCGATTTCATGTCAATTGTTTTAGTGTTTGGTGTTTCTAATTTTATTTTTAGTTCATGAATTGCCTCCTTTATTAAAAATATTTGTGATCCAAAATTTCAGGTATAAAGAATTTTCAATCTACCATTTTGTTGGTTTGTACAATGTAAAATATCTGGTAGATGGACTGACAAAGAAGGAGTATTAATTCTAAAATACAAATTTGATAGTTGCTTAATACTCTATTTTGATTTAGGTACCTACTCGAAAACTTGAAAATTCAGCAAAGTTGTGAGTATAATGTACAGCAAGTGTAATGCTAAATGAACCAAAGTTTTATACTTCTCCATAAAATTTATGGTCCCATTGGCGAGGTGAATGTGTGCAATCATTAAAGTTAAATTACATCTTATTAAAACCAAAGACTTTTTGAGCTCTATTCTTGGTAGTAAAATTTGTTACGGTGTGATAAATTTATTTGCGTGACCCCAATTGAGTAAGGGAAATTTAACACAAATTATATTTTTAAGATATCTAAACTATTATTATGTGTTTTATTGATCATTCACTTTTCAAGACAGGAAACCTAAATATGTAATTTTGTTGTCATGCAGTTGTTTAGAGCTATTTCACGTTGGGGTTTATGTTAAAGCTTTTAATATAACAAGAGAGCTATTCCAGGTATAATAAGTTTCAGGGATAATGTAGTAATCGTGATCTAAACAAATTTGGATTAATAGGAATTAATTTAATTTTATCTAAGGATTATGTTTTACCAAAATGAAAGCAATTGCCTTCTAATTTTTCCAACCATTTTTCGTAATAAATGTTAATTTGCACATTGAGACATATATCTAGAAGTAAAGGCAGGTATTTAAATAATTATTTCAGCTTGAACTGCTGAAGCAAGGTTCCGTTTCCCATCGGGAAACCGCATTTAGCACCCTCATTCGTCATACCCACAATGTTGTTTCCGTTTTTATGATTTCAAATACGGAAAAACAGAATTCTTATATTTGTCTGTCTGTCCGCGCGTTCGTATGTCACACACTAGGATTTAGTACCGCTTTAGACGTAGTTTGTACACTTACGTATGGATGTTCCCACGCATGTAAATCAATTCTTTTTGCATTGTTAGGTACCATTTTATTAAAGTTAAAATGTTTATTACAATTGATCTAATATAACGTTTCGTTTAGACACCTTATCTTCTTTTGAATTTCCAAAAAAAATTAATGCTAAATTATAAATGTAGTATGCAGACGTGACTTAGAATAAGTTAGTTATTAATGTTTGAATTTTAAGTTGTTATAGTCATAAGAATTATTTACTTATATTCAAGAAAATGTACATGTAGCAGCCAGATCTTCGGACGCAACCCTGTCATAAAGTTTATTACCGTTGCTTAAAGAAAAAGATCTGTGGGACGGTCAAGAAATACCAATTACTGTACAATTTTAAAAAGGACGGAATCGGGAGTCGAAGAATAACCCTCGAAAAAGTTACACGTCGTAAGGGCTTGGCTCATTCATGTAAAGCTTCCATGTTCTGTTAAGTTAATCTTATTAATTTTATAACTTGCTTCTTTTAATAAATCGTTATATTTACACGTCCCTGTTAACGTTACTGTTATATCCCTACATAAATAAATGGTTTAAACTTATTTTTAAGTACGAAAGCTGATGAAAACTGGTAGACATTGCATTAACGGTAAAGTAGCAGCGAATATCAATATTATTCTTTCAGACAAGTGTATCCGTGTATTTCTTCTGATTATAAATAATTTATTTATATTATTAATAGATAATCTATCAATCACAACTTGTTCAACTGCTTTTATGGTACTTGCTCTTAATTAAACAGTTAATTAATTTACAAGTCAGTCAGATAATAAAACATCTTCAGAGAAGCATTATCTAGTTGGTTATTTTACAATTATACATCGAATTACTGATAAATAGGTGTAAGCATAATAAATTCGCTTGTAATTAAGTACCTTAAAGATTGCTTATTTATATAGGCATATTTTTAATTTAATTTTAAACGTATACTGTTTATTGAAAAGTACGTTTTTATAGTAAGCATGTTTCAATTTTTTCACTTGATATTTCCCACGCTGCTCTGAAACAGTTATACCAGTGCATTTATAAGTATAGAAATTCATATTATGGTTGGAACTTTTATCGTTAGATATTGTAGTGTCATATTTTCTAATAAACATGCCTGTCTATTATATTGTGTTACATTATTTTGCGTAATGTGAATTATATATATATGCATGTGCCAGTGAAGGTGGATTCAGCCACTAGGTACACTGAAAGGTAAATAGTAGTAAATTTTAATATTCAAATACACTAGAATCCTCTTATAATGACATCGAAGGGAAATGACAAACACGTCATATTAAGCGGGCGGCATACAAACCATAGTCTTAGAAAATAAACAACTTTCTATTTTGGTTAGTTATTTAGTTTAGAGAGAAAAACTAGAAAATTTTAATCGCAATTTGGGATTTCAATTAAGTATTTGCGATTAATAATATCATGGAGTGTTTGTCCAAAGTTGAAGTATCAATAAAAAATTTTAATTTTAAACTCACTTCAAATTAACAGAAAGTTCGTATATGCTCATTTTCTTAATATCAGTTTCGTTCTATTTTTCTGCAAATTGGTTTAGTAATTTTTTGTCATAAATTATTTATTTAAGCGGAATGCAGTTAGCTCCACGGTAGACCCAAGGTGTTTGTGATGGGGTTATATTTTACATTGATATTTTTTATCCTGCAATCATTTCTTGTACTTAATTGTGGAAGTGTTACATACAAATAGTTAAAACTAAATAATAAAATTGATTTCAGAAAAGTTTGTTAAAAACGTAAAAATATAATTAACTACTTCTAAATATAAAATATTTTTTTGAAGCGGTCCAAAACCATGTCCAAGTAAATTAATACAATAAGTAATCTAGTCTCTAGTTTCTACATTTAGGTACTATGATTGTCTCAATCAAGTGCTCGAACTATTTCGCCGAAATTCTGTTAACCCTGTCATCACTCATTCTGTATTCTTTTTTAACGTACAAAGGATTTGATGTACAAAAACTTTTAAATTGCTGTTAAATATACCTATAAATTTTATAAAACATGACATAGGAGACTTTTCGACAATCCGGATGACCAAAAGTGGGTAATTATATGTGTTTTAAAAATAATTGGTGTGTCAGATGACGTATTTCTTGATGTAAACGTTTGTTTACGAGTTCCACTTTTACGACTTTCGTGTTACAATTCAAGGTTTCTATGATATGAAAAGACGAAGACGCCAATTTTAATTTCAACTAACTCAGCTCAGGCTGTAATTTTTTGTTATTGAACGGATTATTTTTCGGTTACTTCAGACAACTTTAATTATAGCTTTGTGTTCCTCATTATAAGTAGATGTACATATACATATATCTATTACATATATCTATAAAAAATATATGATGGTAACAACAAAAAGAGTAGTTTTATTGTAAGGAAATGTATATATCAAGAAAATAAGGGAAGAAAGGGAAATCTTCAAAAGACACCCGGCCTCCGTATGACTGGGTACTGTCGGATTCCCGAGAAAGGTGATCTCGGATCTGTGTGTGTGTGTGTGTAGGTGTGTGGTGTGTGGTGTGTGTGTGTGTGTAGGTGTGTGTAGGTATGTGTGTAGGTGTGTGTGTGTGTGTGTGTGTGTGTGTATGTGTGTGTGTGTGTATCTATGTGTGTATATATGTGTGTGTATATTTGTGTGTATATGTGCTTGTTTTGCATGGACTTTATTCTGTGTGTTAATGGGTGTTATGGCCAATAGTCTGACTGGAGGGAAGGGTGGTTTGTGTTTTCGTCTTTGTTTTCTTAGTATCTTCAGTACCTTTCAATTATTGTTTTAAAGATTTATACTTAGAATTAGTTTGAGGAAGAATCATCTTCTTTATCTTTAGTATTGAACTTCTATTTCAGTTTAATGAAGAATTAAATAAAAAACAATTTTTCACTTCATACTTGGATTGTATAATATCATTCAATTTGATTTGAATCACAATAGCTTTTGTAGTCTCTGTTTCAATTATAAATCATTGTAATGTGTTTTTATTTGAAGCAGTTGTTAGGTGTAATTCAATACACCACAGATATCAGATAATAAGATCATGTCATTATATTAATTCCGTATCAAGTCATTTTAGTGTATACTGTCGGAGTTATTTCATTATTGCGTGAGAAATTATCAGATTAAAAACAGGATCATTTTCTACTTTTATCGTTCAATCGAAATAATTGGAGTATTGCCCCTGTTAAATGCCACTAATTCAATTAGCCACTACCTTTTTAATGTGGGGAACGACGTCAAGACGATTATCTGTAGTTAAAAAATAGTGAAAAATGCTTTTAGCAGCAGTTCTTTTCATCAGCCTAGTTACACTTCATTGGTGCATTCAGTGATAAAAGAGAATGAATATACCCAACAATAAAAGTAAATTAATGCACGCCTAATATTTATTTTCCCTCTATAGAATTATTGTAAACTGTGTCTAACTTTTAAGGGGATGAAGATGACTAAGGCGAAAGTAGCGTAGAAGAAATACGCGAGATCGGTTAGTGGGGCACCTTCTCAGGTATAAAGGGCTAGTCAGACGACATATTAGAAGCAGAAACAGGAGTTAAGAGGGGTAGATGTAGACCTAGATTATATTACTGTTCACAAATAGTTAAGGATGTAGAATGTTCTAGTTTTAGAGAAATGCGAAAATTAGCTCAGGATAGGAAGGAGTGAAGGTGCGTGTTCAACCAGTCTAAGGATTGACGACCTTATGACGATGAGATAAAATGCGTATTCGATTTAGTATAGAAAAAACACACTTATAGGGTTGTTCGGAAAGTCATTTCGTTTTTTCCCGACAGAGGATTTAATTGTATTTTTTTGCACCCAACTTCACATTTAAGCCGGATAATTTTTATATGCTTTGAGAGCTCATATAGCAAGGCTTGTGTGTGAAAAATTCCAATTAATTCTACGTAGTAGTTTATGGTTGGTGCCCATTTAAATATGGAGAGCGATAAGCAGCATTTTCGACATATCTTACTGTTTTACTACAGAAAGGGTAAAACTGCTGTTCAAGCCAGAAAAAAATTGACTGATGTGTATGGAGAAGATGTGTTGACAGTACGCCAGTGCCAGAACTGGTTCGCTAAATTTCGATCCGGCAATTTTGATGTCGAAGATGCACCACGTTCGGGAAGGCCGGTTGAAG
>NW_020438927.1:751168-766880 GCF_000699045.2 Agrilus planipennis
GGAAAATGATTTGCGCTTTTGTTTTTAATTTGTTAAAACAAATTTCAATTTTTATTTAAAATGTTTATGTTCATAAATTCTGTTTTTTAGGGAATGACTGTATTTTCCAATGTTTTTATTTATTGTTTACTATAATATTAACTAGTTCTAGTTTTCTAATTGTATGTTCTAAGACATTAAGTTCCTGAGTTTAATTGAACTTGCGGCACAAATTAATTTATGTCACGAAAGCAATATTATAATTTTGGATATGTTTTGCACGGGTGCAATGTTGATAGTAAATATACTATAGAATGTCTTTATATACAACAATCACAGCTTTTTTGTCATTAGACAATATAAACCGGTCGGTACCGCCCCAACCGCTATGCCCCTGCATTTTAAGTCTGTAATCTCTAAATATTTATTTAAATTACATGCTGTAAAGGGCCATATTGATCTATATTAAATGCACAATGTATTTAAAAGTACTTAATTGGATAAGGATTAATGCTGTATTGCTTAAAATCGCTTCGTAAATAAGCCATTGTTTCTCCTAAAAAGTAAAGGATTAAAAATGGTTATTGTGGGTTATCCCTAAGAGATAGACATATACCATCGCGAACTTTTTTGTAGACCTTTCTAAGGTGTACAATACTGTAGTATATTATTTTTATCTATCTGGTAGGGTTCAGTCACCGTTTGCAATGTAAGCACATTACAAACCTCTAAAATTACCAATGTTTCTCTACTATATTATGCATGTATTATAGATATAAATCTTCCTCTTGAATTACTCTATCTATTAAAAAAAACGCATTAAAATCCGTTGCGTAGTTTTAAAGATCTAAGCATATATAGGCACAGACAGCGGGGGAAATGCGTTTTATGATTTCGTTACATAGCAACTCGCATGAAACTAACTTACCCTACCGTGCGTAAAGAAGCTTCACTTCAAAAATTACTGAAGTTATTCCTATTTCTTCGTGTTTTAGCATTTAAAATTTATCACTTTATAACAAAACTTCAGGGAATATTTAAAACTCCTTTAACGTACCTACCGTATGAGAGAACGAAAAATCTCTTGAATGCATGTAAGCACGTAGCAAAGCTGCATTGATCTCGTAGTTGTGTGTTTTCCATTGTTATGTATTATACGTACATCTATGCACGGATTTCTATAAAAATAGGTACCTACGCCTCACGTGCTATATCTAGGAGCTTATCTGTTCGAGTTATTCTCACGGCATTTTTTATTATGAAGGAACACCTGACACTTGCAGGAAGGACAAACAACAGAACATAATACCTTTATTTCTAAAATAAAGAAACCGATTGTAAACATAGATGGGTTTTTCATAGTAAATACCGGCAGTTCATGTGATCCGATCGCATCGTAAACGCTCAGAACCGACCAAAGAAACACTTACAAAAAGTAATTGTTACGGCTGTTAAACTTCACGCGGTGGTGATCTCCCTTTATTTCATTGCGAAACAACACGGTCTGTCTGCATTCACCGCAACTAACTCCACATATAGCACTGAAACGATTACTTCTCATAAAATTATTTCAGATTTTTATGGAGGTAATGTAAAAATTGTCGTCTACACAGCGTAGCGTAGCCTAATGGAAATATGTTCAAAATTCTTCTAAGAATGTACGAGACCTGTTCAAAAAGTATCGCGAATTTTGAATATCCGCTTTCTCTTACTAATATCAACAAGTTTGGTCATGTAGAATGTTCAGTTCATATTTGACAGCTGCTTTGCTTGCACTTGTTTTAGCTTGTCTTCTATTTTTGCTTATTCCAAAAAAGTGGATCAAAGAATCTGTATCAAATTTGCGTGAAAACCAAAATTAAGTGCGCGGACGCATTCCGAATGTTGACTGTGGCGTGACGTTTATCGATGGTACAAAATGTTCTCAGAAGGGCGAGAAGATGTGAACGACGAAGAGCGTGCCGGACGTCCGAGCACGTCAACAACAAACGAAAACATTGATGAAGTGAAGAAAATAGTATTGGTCAATCGTCGAATCACCGTTAAAGAAGTTGCTGAGGATCTAAACATATCGATTGGCTCCTGTCATTCGATTTTTACCAAAGATTTGGGCATGAGACGGGTTGCCACGAAATTCGTACTAAAATTGTTCAATTTCGACCAAAAACAGCATCGCATTAACATTACTAAGGAGCTGTTGGGCTCTGTCCGTGACGACCCAAAACCGAGGGTCATAACTGGTGAGGAATCATGGGTTTATAGTTATGACGTGGAAACCAAAGCTCAATCATCCCAATGGAAGCTGCAGTTTTCTTCAATTGTAGGGCGTGGTGCATCATGAGTTGTTGCCACAGGGTGGAACAGTCAATAAGGAATATTACCTGCAAGTTATCCGCAATTTGCGTGAAGCAATCCGCCAGAAACGCCCGGTTTTGCGAAAGAGCAGAAATTGACTTTTACTCTGTGATAACGCCTCTGCTCACACATCATTGCTTGTGTGCGAATTTTTGGCCAGAAACAAAACACTAATAGTGTCGCAGCCATCGTATTCCCCAGATCTGCCCCCCTGTGACATTTTCTTGTTCCTGAAACTAAAAGGATGACGCTACGCTACTATTGAGGAGATAAAGACGGCTTCGAAGGAAAAAATTAGTTTTTGAGGTGCTTCGAGGATTGGAAAGACGTTGCCACAAGTGTGTAATATCTGGTTGGGATTACTTTGAAGAAAGGAACAAAAATGATCTAAAGGAATATCTTCAAAACCTTAGTATAAAACTAAAAGGCCAGTTTCTTAGATGACAAAAATGATTTCTTTAAATATTTTTTTCATCATTAAAGTGAGCAGTTTTACACAATAATAATACGAACTATTCTGAATTACGTAAGTTGTTGTTCATTCAATTGAGTTCTTTTATCTGACAAAAATCTCACGCCAGCAGGGATTCTCTTAAACTAATTTCTCAGTTAGGCACCGTGGGCAGGCTGACCGCACTGTAGGAGGCACGTTTAATTGCTGTTGTTATTGTAACTGTATCAGCTATATCTTGCTTGTAGATATTTAAAGAAACAACATAATATATATATAGCTACAGAGCCAAAAGACTTCTCAGTAGACCCAATACATGCATTAACCGAAAAATGTATTTGTTTAATTGCTTGAGATCGTAAGGTTACGGTAGGACAAGGCAACACAAACGAAGGAAATGTTGTCGTGTTTATATCCTTTTGAGTGTTTCACTCCCACTAGCTACTAATGCTAGTGGGCGGGCAGTCCCTTCGAACTACGCCGTAGGGTAGGGTGGAAGCCCCACTTTAATATCCTTTTAGGAATCGTGAGAATACGTGGGTGGTAACAAAGATAAGACGAACAAAATGAAGACTGAAGAAAGTGAAAGATTATTTGTGAAATATTACTGTCCCAGCATTTACATAGGTGATCCAAGGAAACAACAGAAAAACTTGGACCAGGGCAGACAGATCCGGAATCGAAGCGATGTCCTCTCAAATGCTAAGCAATCGTCAAAACCTCTAGGCCAGGGGTGGCCAGTCCAAAGCATCTTGCGGGCCTTTTTGGAAATCATAGCTCCGTGGGCCGGATGTAAAATTATATATCTCCATCTACTTCTCTTAACTTTCATTTCTGCTTCTAATATGTCTCTAACTATTCCTTATGTCCAAGAAGGTATCCTACCAACCAGGGGCGCAACAAGGGGGGGTCCACGGGTGCCTGAGCACCCACTCGATTGGGTTGGGAACCCAGTCAATTCCAGTCGATTTAGATAATAAATCAATTGGAAAGTTCGGTTCAAATAGTTCAAGCTCGTAAATGAGCAGCTGAACTCGATTTTTTCAGGTTATACACACCCGCGGTATATAAATATTTATAGTATTATGATAGGAGCACCTAGTCAAACTGTAACGTTCTTGCGCCCCTGCTACCAACCTATCTCGCCCATTTCTTATTTATTTCTGTTCTCCTATTCATTATAATATCTCTTCATCTCTAACCATTTCTATCCACGATATCCTCATCATTTGCCTGTAACACCACATTTCGAATTCTTGTGATATTTGTTATTGCACATGTAGTAATCTGTTTAAAGTATACAGGGGGTAGGTAATCTTCTGAATCTTCGTTTGTTGACCAGCTTGAGTTACCCCCGTATCAATAAATTCGTCTTTTTGTTTTCTTTCGTGATGTGATTTAAGAACTTTTGATTTTTTACCATTAAAAACTATTACAAACTAAACAATCACGATATAGCCGTCGATTTCATGTCAATTGTTTTAGTGTTTGGTGTTTCTAATTTTATTTTTAGTTCATGAATTGCCTCCTTTATTAAAAATATTTGTGATCCAAAATTTCAGGTATAAAGAATTTTCAATCTACCATTTTGTTGGTTTGTACAATGTAAAATATCTGGTAGATGGACTGACAAAGAAGCAGTATTAATTCTAAAATACAAATTTGATAGTTGCTTAATACTCTATTTTGATTTAGGTACCTACTCGAAAACTTGAAAATTCAGCAAAGTTGTGAGTATAATGTACAGCAAGTGTAATGCTAAATGAACCAAAGTTTTATACTTCTCCATAAAATTTATGGTCCCATTGGCGAGGTGAATGTGTGCAATCATTAAAGTTAAATTACATCTTATTAAAACCAAAGACTTTTTGAGCTCTATTCTTGGTAGTAAAATTTGTTACGGTGTGATAAATTTATTTGCGTGACCCCAATTGAGTAAGGGAAATTTAACACAAATTATATTTTTAAGATATCTAAACTATTATTATGTGTTTTATTGATCATTCACTTTTCAAGACAGGAAACCTAAATATGTAATTTTGTTGTCATGCAGTTGTTTAGAGCTATTTCACGTTGGGGTTTATGTTAAAGCTTTTAATATAACAAGAGAGCTATTCCAGGTATAATAAGTTTCAGGGATAATGTAGTAATCGTGATCTAAACAAATTTGGATTAATAGGAATTAATTTAATTTTATCTAAGGATTATGTTTTACCAAAATGAAAGCAATTGCCTTCTAATTTTTCCAACCATTTTTCGTAATAAATGTTAATTTGCACATTGAGACATATATCTAGAAGTAAAGGCAGGTATTTAAATAATTATTTCAGCTTGAACTGCTGAAGCAAGGTTCCGTTTCCCATCGGGAAACCGCATTTAGCACCCTCATTCGTCATACCCACAATGTTGTTTCCGTTTTTATGATTTCAAATACGGAAAAACAGAATTCTTATATTTGTCTGTCTGTCCGCGCGTTCGTATGTCACACACTAGGATTTAGTACCGCTTTAGACGTAGTTTGTACACTTACGTATGGATGTTCCCACGCATGTAAATCAATTCTTTTTGCATTGTTAGGTACCATTTTATTAAAGTTAAAATGTTTATTACAATTGATCTAATATAACGTTTCGTTTAGACACCTTATCTTCTTTTGAATTTCCAAAAAAAATTAATGCTAAATTATAAATGTAGTATGCAGACGTGACTTAGAATAAGTTAGTTATTAATGTTTGAATTTTAAGTTGTTATAGTCATAAGAATTATTTACTTATATTCAAGAAAATGTACATGTAGCAGCCAGATCTTCGGACGCAACCCTGTCATAAAGTTTATTACCGTTGCTTAAAGAAAAAGATCTGTGGGACGGTCAAGAAATACCAATTACTGTACAATTTTAAAAAGGACGGAATCGGGAGTCGAAGAATAACCCTCGAAAAAGTTACACGTCGTAAGGGCTTGGCTCATTCATGTAAAGCTTCCATGTTCTGTTAAGTTAATCTTATTCATTTTATAACTTGTTTCTTTTAATAAATCGTTATATTTACACGTCCCTGTTAACGTTACTGTTATATCCCTACAATTATTAGTCTCTCCACGATGATTTTATTCAGCACAACAGTAAGAAGCGCTATCGTTTGAGGGGTAGAAAAGATGTAATCAAGTGGGGAATATTTACAAAAAGTACATGAAATGGATTTTAAAATTGGAAAGTGGCACGCAGNGGTCAAAAACCTCCTCGATCAGTTTTTTGCCAGCAAAGACCAAAAATTTTATGAGCGTGGAATTATGCTACTACCAGAAAGATGACAAAAGGTGTTGGACCAGAACGGTCAATATATAATTTAATAAAGTATTTGTTTATTATACGAAAACTGTCTTTCATTTCCACAAAAAAAACGAAATGACTTTCCGAACAACCCTATACATATGGAAGTAAATTCAAAGTGATATTGCAAGTACAACAGACTAAATTTTGGATTGGTTCATATTGATTATGTCGCTGATGTAAATGTAATATCTCAATAATTTTTCGGTACTTGTTGTGCCTTTACGTGTGCTGTATGAACGAAGTGGAGACAGAAAAAAGTAAATGATAAACTATTGAATATTACTTCCCTCCCCTTCCCTAGCATTAGGGGTGCGAAAATCGTCTTCACCTACCTTCTCGATGGTATTGAGGATTTTTCTCAGAAAACTTTTGTGTTTTAGAATAATGATTTTATATCTATGTATCCTTAAAGGGACGAGCGTCACTGGTAAATAAACTGATTACTTTTGGAGTGCTAATTATGATATAGACCGCTAGATTACGCCACTCGGTAGTCGAGAACCTAAAGAAAGAGTATACATGTACGCTTATAATTTAAGGAAAAGAAATTATGAAGTGACATTTCGGTTGAATCATTAATTAGATTAAATGTTTTGTATTGTCTCTTTTACTTTTTGTGATTTTCTATTGAATACTAGAAATTTCTTTTATATGGTCGCATGGACCAAAACAAAAAGCTTGTCGAAGTTGTCGACTTTCTATTGAAAGCATTTTTATAACTCTCATATTTTTTATTAATATTTATTTTATAATTTACTTTAACAATACGAAAATAAGAAATATTTGTAAATGTTTCAATATGAAAATTCATTTATTTAAACTTTACAGTTGTTTCGACAGGATCATATCTTTTTCACGAAGGTAACAGAATGTTAAAGGTAATTTTTAATACTTTATAGATAGCTTCCTTTGAGAAACCGAATAATACATGACAGTTATTAAGTGGAGTCAAACTGATCGAAATAAAACTAAAAATTCCATAAAAAAGTACAATTCTGATCAGTTTTTTTAAACTTCTTTCTGTAAAATTTTTGTAAAATTCTGGATTTTGATGTTTTATTTTGACTAATATGTAAAGAGATCACATTAATTATCAGCTTCTTTTTGGCTAGATCTTAAACTAAATATTAAACACTTTAACAATAAGTTCAAGAGCAATGAAACCGAAGAATGATTGACGAAGAAAAAATGAATAGATGTATTATGTTTCATCACTGATGGATGTTATTGAAACCTTACACGATAAATTAGGTGTCAATCATCGTAAGATGTGTGAAAACGCAACGTTGCGAAATTTCTACAATGTGAAGATCAAGTCCAAGGCATGGTTAACGAAGATAAAAATAAGAGCAATAAAAGCAAAGAGTAAAAGTATGAGAACAAAAGCAAGACTAAGATCATGCTTTTGGTCTTGTTTTTCTTGTCACTGCCCATTATTTTTATCTCACAATTAGAGATTGGCCCAGGAGCCAGTTTGGATCCGGTACCTGGCGGATTCGGCATTTTTTTAGAATCCAGCCGAGTACCGAATAATGACGGCAGTGTCGGGTAATTCTACCAAAAAAGAATGAAAAAACCAATACCAGCAATAATAATTTAATAAATCTAACAAAAAATATATATAAGGCCGTGTGCCTTAATTTGTATTATTTATTGTTTACTAAACAAAATTATTTGTTATTTCGATATAGTCCTTCTGTATGACTGTTGTAATTTTTGTTACTTGTTGGTATATCAGATTCTCATTAACATTAACTTATTAGTTTCGATTTTACCACTTTGCAGACTTTTATTGTTTATAAAAATTATAAACACGTTTCAACGGTTTCAATTGAACCATCTCTGAAAATCTGCCAACCAACAAGACCCCCAGAACGGAGACATGAACCATTACCCGTAATGATAAGGCCGAATACTCGGTGCATCTCTATTCATAATCTACTCGAAATTCGTCCACTGGTTCGTTAGTTTTGTCACTACTTTGTCGTGGTAATTTTTATTTGTAGTAGATTTTATAATTTTATCCGTACGACATGTATCATGTTTCTCTAACAAATCAATCCAAATGTTGCGAGTTGTTTGATACCCAATCAGATTCATGAGATTTATATATAATCCATAATGTTTTGAAAATAGGAATTTATAATTTACCAACACTCAGTATTTAGCGCATTTTTGGGTGTTAAAGGTGCAACTGCATTAATGTCTTTCAGTTCGCTTCCGACATTACAATTCCATTAGCCGTTTTGAAACAGCTATATCGTTTTCTTCGACAAAGTGTCAATTTAAATTCAGAAAATTAGCAGAAACAAAAGGATATTGCCCCCGACATAAGAAAGACGCTTTCCTGGGTTTGACCTGGATGCGTCACTGGGGCTTTTGGTGCTTTGCTTCCCATCGGAAACGAGTACATTTAGAGAACGACGACACCAGTTATTAAATTCTTACACCCGGTGCATAAAGGGTAAGTAAGTAGACGGTGGCGGTGGTGCTGTTACACACCTCCATTATCAAGTTTCGTCTTTACAGCCAAATAAATTACATTTGGTGGTGTCTTTTCTTACGTTGGAATAATCTAAAAACATCTGCCACATGATCTACTCGTATGTTGTCACTAAAGCGAAGTATTCACAGTTGTATGTAGCCATATGGAGACAAAAAGGTTCGGTGGTTCAGTCAAAATATTTGTTTGCAATAAAAATAACAAGAAGAAAACTGAATTCTCGTAAACACCACACAAGAGATGGCGTAAATCGGTTTTATTTCTTTTTTAACGGATGTAGTATTATTAGAGTTACATCAAGATATTTTCATTACAATGTAAAAACATGATATTAATGAAGTTTACATTTGATTGTAGAGATGTAATTAACAATCATAACTTTAATAAAAAACAAAATAAAGGTTGTTTAAATATCAGTTAATGATTACTTCTGGTAGTTTTGAAAAATTTCTGACCAAGAAGTTAATGTTCTTTGATAAAAGAAATATTGTTAGCTAAGCTTATGCGATAATGTTAAAAGCAGTTCATTTCACTAAGCACAACTGAAGTTTTTGGGTATACAGTCGACTCTCGATAATTTGACACCCGTTAATTTGAATCTGTCGATAATTTGATTTTTTTCCCTCGAAAAATACTCGATAAATTGAATAAAATCAATGTTAATTGGCGCCCTCGGTAATTTGAAGTTGAAGGAGTAGTATCTTGCTGTATCCACGGTGTCCTAACCGATGCTCTCTAGATGAGGATGAGAAAGAAAACGAAGAAGAAGAACTGCCAACTCCAGTCACATTGAGTGAGGCATGGAAATGTCTTACTACCACCCTACGCTTATGAAAAATATAAATATAAAATTTGTGAAAAATTGTATTATTGCATTTAATTGTTAATACATAATAATATGTCCCCCTCTCCCTCAAGGTTATTTAAACGGTTGTTATTTTGAACTCTTTGTAATTTGAAATTAATCTCTGGTCGCTTGAGATTCAAATTATCGAGAGTCGACTGTATTTATTTTTGTGAAAAATGGAAATTCTGCTATGGTTCGTCTTTAATTTAATTCGTAATACCTTATCTTTAAACGACATTGAAAATGGTTAAATAAAATAAAAATGAATAGATAAAACCGGTACGGTATCGGACTGCAAAAGTGTTAATGCGTTATGATATCAGGTTTGCGATTCGGAATGAAGGATTTGGGATGATCTGAGTAGCGTTCAAGCTGTAAGGGTTTACATGAAAATGTGATTGTCGTTGGTAATATTCTTCGATACTCCCTTTAGACCTCTCAATCATTGACAGATGTTAGGTTATCTATTAAGAACTTTTTGAGTTTCCCCTGATCCATCCTTTCATTTGTGAAACTACAATACCAAGTGCTTTCTTAAATTTACTGAGCTTTTTTTATCATTCAAACATGTTTCACTAGGCTTCATGTGATTCATCCATCAATATTAAAGGAAATATTAAAGGTCATCAGTCCCAAGACTAGTGGGATACGCACCTCCACTCATTTCTATCCTGAGCTAATCTTCGCATTTCCCTAAAACTAGAACTACTTCTACCCCTACTAACTTCCGTTTTTGCCTCTAGTATGTCTCTGATTAGACCTTCATGCCTAAGAAGACGTCCTGCCAATCTATCTCACCTATTTCTGATTGCCTTCCGTAGTCCTCGGTTCTCCAATCCTTTCTTATCTCTCTTTATTTCTAACCGTTTCTGTCTACGGTTAATTAATATCCAATATTTATTTATGGCAACTGATTGTATTTTAAACGGAGAGTTTTAGAATGTTTAGGCTCTTTTAGGTATCCCGTTTTGCTCCCCCCCTACATCTGTTTTTTTCCATGAATAAATATTTCATCTGGATATGTGTATAATCTTTAGTTAAACTCTTAAATTAACACAAACAGCTGAAAATGATTGTACTCATTTCTTTCCTTTTTTCCTTTCTTTCTTTTTCCCTTCTTTCATTAAACCTTTCTTCTTTTCCTGACAGTATTTCCACTTTCATTCATTACACTCTTATATTTTTCAAACTTATTCTTTTCATTACATAATCCCTGTACATGCATTAATGTTTCATCCTTCCTTTCACATATTCTGCACTTCCTCTTCTTCTCCTTTCATCCAATGCTTGCATCGTCTTCTTTCATTTCCTACTCTGAACTTTGCTATGACACCTAAATATTTTCCCTTATTCAAATATTTTCGTTCCCAATCCTGGTTCCGATGTTCCTTTAGCAAATTTTTCATACATTCAACATATCTGGATTTTCTCATTCAGTTACGTAGTTAATCTTTAAAATTGTATGAGAGAAGTAAATAAAGTAAATATATATGAGTTTTAAAGAAACAAGGGTCCGTCCTAACCTACTCATGATATAGCACATCCACCGCCCTTTCCACTTTCTTAACATATTAGGTACCTTTACCATTTCTTTCTATTATATCCCACTTATCCGGTTGCGCTTGATTTAGATTTGGTTCATTTAAGGCTTCTTCCCTTTGTTCGTGACGTATTTTTAATTCCAGTTTTCAGGTCCTTTTCCGCTATACTTCCTTTTTGATATATCCCTCAAATAATTTTCCACATTTTATTTCCCTCATATTCACATAATTCGATGTACTTCTATCCCAATTCAATACCCGCTTTATGTACTTTTTATAAATGTCTTCCACTTGTTTTGCCTTTTCTACCTCCATATTTCCACTCCATAGAAATTATATTTAAAACTTTTCCTCCTAATCCAATCATTCTTACACAGCTTTTTTCCTATCCCCGAAATACTTCATAATATGACAACCACATTCGTCTGGATATGTAAATTACTTAATCTTTTATTGTTATCTCGTAGGTAAATATATTTTATGTATTAAATAACCTTTTAATGTTTTTTTTTTAATAAAATTAACTATCATGAATTACGAGGGCCTTGGACTTTCTTTTTTCGGGAGGTAATTTAGAAAAGATCGGGAACTTGTGATATAAATTATGGATAGATACGCTTAAAAGAGTTACAGCGTATATACCGAAAGATTAGCATGAATCAAAGAATAATAATACACATAGTTCATTGTCAGTTACTTTACCCTATGATAAAAGAAAATTCAACTTTTTGTATACCTATACATACGTATGGAAAACGTTACACTATTTAATTTCTGAGCGATTAAGCGACGGCTTCAATGAAAAATTATAAACGAAAACGGTATTAACAAAGGTTTTCGTTTACACAACCGAATTGAATTAAGGCTGGGGCGAAATTTCCCATGATGGACGTGGTGTAAATGAAATTGTACCACATTGTTCTATTCAATTATAGAACGTCCTGAAATCTCTCTATTATTGTCTTTGCTTTTAACTGGGTATCCGCTTTTTATTCATTTCTGCTCGTTTAAATATGTATGAACGCAAAAGAATACAAAAAAACTCGAATTATAGATACTAGGTTTGCTTCCTTTATATTTGGACACGACTATGATATTAAACATTTTAATTTTATTTATTCTACAAGTATATAGAGACATTACACGCCTATTGTTTAGGGTCATCACTATTTATTCACAAAGAAACGTGTTAGGACGTATTAGATGTTAGAAATAGAAAAACTTTAACTTAAAAAGTAATGAAGAAACCACCCACAATGTTGTTGATTACTTACTATTTTTGGTAAAGTTGTCAAATTTAATTTGACTATTAGGACTAACTAATTTTTGACTGATTTTGATTATTTAGAAGTCGATTCCTATAGATTTTAATAAGCTTTATAAGAATATGAATAAACTCCATTGCGTTGAGCTAACCCTTTCTATCCACGTTATCCTCATCATTCGCCTATAACACCACATTTCGAACGCTTCCAACCTTTTCTTTCCCGCCGCATCCACTATCCATGTTTCGCATCCGTACAACGCCTCATTCCAAGTATACACCTTTAACAATCTTTTTCGAATTTCTAAATTAACCGTTCGCGAGCATTTCTTTTTCTTTTTATTGAAGGCGACTCCACCCTGCGCTATCCTCTGCTTGAAATGAATGAAACTAAATAAAAATAAAACAAAAATCCATTTTGAGGATCGAATTCCCGTAGGTATATTAGATATATTTATTGCCTTTGAATTTAATTATTGAGATTCAGTCTTTTAAAGTGTTGAAAGTGAAATCAAAACGTGTTTTAATGAACATTCTTGTAATCGTTTGACTTTTGAATGTTAACGTGTTGATGATAATTGCTATAACAGACTACAAAAGTGCTACCTTTGATTAAACAGTTATTACTACGGTGCTGAATCTGTCGGCATTCATTGTTGGCTTTTGCTGTTAGTGACGTAGGAATTGTGCCGGACACTCATTTGCTGTCATCTGCGACTAAATGAAGCCTGCAATAATAATAGCGGTTTGGTTTTTAAACGTAATGAATGTTAGCGTGCACGGTAGTCAGTTTGCATTTGAATTCACTTTGCGTTTCAGTAAATTGTAGTAGTTACAAACATAAAGAGTCGTCGGCGAGCGTTTTTCGTTTCCGGATTTGGAGGCTATTGCTTCCACGTACTTTTTTTTTACAAACGAGAATCTAAATAACTGTAATTAAAGCGGAAGTAGGCATCAATATATCCTAATTGAACTTGAACAAACGGTGAGGTTCTAATTTGCATTCTCTATCGCAGAATTTGTCCGTTAGGCAGGTCTTTAAAAGAGTATGCTAATTTTTAAAAAATTATTATGCCATTATTCAAATCGGTAGGTATTTAATATTTCAGCAGCTGGAGCATTGTTTAGCAAATATCGAGTGATCGACCGAGGAATCGCTTCTAATCTCTCCTCAAAATCGTACAGCTGTAGTGCATACGTACAGTTTGCTTTTTCGTTTTAATTCCCTGTCAATGTGGATCTGGAAATTAGAACCATTATTTTTTCTAATATACTTTGCGACGTTGGACGGCTAGAGTTTTTGTGAAACTACTATTTTTATTTTCTGATTATTTTTTAGCTTTCTGTATCCAAAAAGGGAAAATATTCGGAAAAAAGACTATTACTGTAGTAGGTAGAAAACAAAAACCATAAACAAGGAATCATTTTTGATATATTTATCGAAAGCGAACAGGGATCTGGCTTTAGAATTTCCAAAAAATATTGAAACTTCAAGATGTAAGCCAAATTAGTTACATTATCCGGATTTGGGGGTTGCTAAGATCAAGTCTAGATTCTAATTCAGCAACGAAAAGTTCCTCGAAAATAGCTTCTCTCGTGCTTGTTTTGTCTTCTTATAGTCATCACGTAGCAATCTTCTCAAATGGCCGAAAATTATATGATTTGAGTTTTGAGATTGGAATAGGTATATAGAAATAAAATCGATCGAATGTAAATCGCATTGCTTGTGAAAAAAATACTGAGAAACAGAAAACACCGGATTTGTTCTACTAAAAAGGTTATTGGTCTCTATAATATTATTTTATTATACCCTCTAGTTATCGATGTGAATAAATCATAACCAGCGCGTTTCTCACACCGACAACTAATTCCAAGAATGTACAACATAAGCGATTTCTTGTATAGTATATAAGCTTTGTTTTAGCCTTCTAATTTAATTAATGTATTGTAGTTGACGTGCATAGCATATTGCTGGGATACTTTAATTCACGAACGGCAAATTGTTTATATTTTTAACTAATAATTATAGTTCTTTTAAATAAAGTGTTATTACAATTTTTGGATTTCTTTTTAAAAAGAGAGACTTCCAACGTCGTTCGTTAACTCTCTCGAATCATTCTGTTACGGTAATAATAGAATTTCTTTCTTGAGAATGACCTAAGAGGGCCGAAACCATATGGCAGTGACCAATAAATCTTTTAGTGAGACATATCCAGTGTATTCTCTTTCTCATTAATATCTAAAAAGTTTGATGTGTTTAAAAAAAATTTAAAATCTACCTTTCTACAACAGTAAATGGACAATAACAAAACACAAGTTCGGTTTCTACAATGTTTAGTAAAAAGTAAATGGAAAGAGAACTTATGATAATGTTTTAACGGTCAGTCGGCCTAGTCTTACACTGCATGATTCCACTGAAATTCTAATTCCAAAAAAAGTTTGAAAAGTAGTTTATTCTTGCAAGCTTTAATTCTTCAATCTTTAGTTAGATGACCAATATTAAAAAAATATTGGCTGAGTTATTTGAAATTAAAAGTTGACTTATAATTGATTATATGTATAAGACATACTTATTAATTTTATTAATCCGCTGGTAAAAAAATATCAGGAGGCTATTTATAACAAAGAAGATCGATTTAATTTGTTAATTATAAATAAATATTAATGGTTAGTAAATAACAAATAAGGGTTTCTCGAAGAATTTAATGTAATGGTGCTTTTCTTATGTGTAAATTAAAACCAAAATAAATTTTCTAGTGGTAGACATATTAAAAAGTTATTTTTCTTTTGTTTCAGGATGACGAAACTACATGTGACTTATTTGATCCTATTTTTACCATGGCTGTGGGTAGTTAGTGCCATATGCCCTAATCAGTGTTCATGTTATTTAGATCACCGTGGTAGAACGACAGTTTCCTGTTCTCAAGGTGGTATGACAGGATCCATACCTGTCCTTAATTTTAAAAATGACACCGAAGTTATCATAATAACAGCTCCCGAAAATAACATGAACCTTCTCACGATGGGCCCGGTGTTTGACGAATTTAAAAATTTAGAGGAGTTACATATAACCAGGTCGAACATACCTGAGATGGGGAAATACTTCTTTTACAGCCTAAGGAAGCTTGATGTATTAAATTTGTCTCAGAACAATATTACACAGCCTCTAGATTATAATTTTGTGGGCCTCAATAATTTGAACAAATTAATTCTAGACGATAATAGAATTGAATCTCTAGCAAGCGAGACTTTTAGGCATCTCCAGAAACTTACTGTTCTGTCGATACGACGAAACAGAATACAAAAACTCATGCCTCGAGTGTTCTATCATCTGAGTAAACTTAAAGTATTGAAACTTAGCGGAAATCGCATGAGATATCTCAATGCAATTGTTTTTAAGGACATTCAGGTAGGTAATTTATAATGTTTTATATATATATA
>NW_020438927.1:769698-794404 GCF_000699045.2 Agrilus planipennis
TCTAATATTTATTCTTTTTCCAAATTAAGAAATAAGACAAAAACATTTCTTATTCAATTAATGAAGCTTGTTTGTTTCGCTTAAATGACTTGCAAAGAGCAGAGTTTAAATAATTAAAAAAGTATATATAAAACTACATCTGTAGGTGTTGCGCAATATATGGAAATTACTGTGTGTACTTAGCATAAAGTTACTCAAAATAACTCTGTGGAAGATGGATGAATAAGTTGATACAAAAGTTTCTGATAAAGCTATCTGCGAAAGTAAAGGACTCATCATCCGCTTGTAGGTGATTTAACCAATAGTGTTTTTTATTCAAAGCCAATCGCACATGCAAATAGTGTTTACAAGAATCTTTTTTTCAAAAGGAGGAAAAAAAAATGAAACACAAAGTCCTAGCACATGCCAACCCGCAAGCGCAAAAAGATTCCCGAGCAGGCTCGCAAAAAATATTGCAATGAAGACCATGAAGACTCGAGGGGATCGAATGCAGAGTAACTGAGGACTTCTAGGCGTCGGCGAAAGACAATTTTACTTTAAAGTTAGGGCAACCCTCCGAAAAAATATTGCTACTATATGGTTTGTAATGTAATTCAAGAACAGCAATACGATGTATAATAAGCTAAATTCCATGAGTCGATTCCGACTTACATATGTGTGTTGAGCGAAAAAAAAGTCCGACAATTCCGTCCGTCCGTTGCGTACCGTCCGTCCCATTCCGATATATGTGCGCGCTCCATTATTTGTTATTTTTAAGATAAGACGGATTCTGATGTATGTACGAAGATTATTCCCAATCTAATAAATTGTACTTACATATGCAGAGTATAACAGAAATAAGTGTCGCAGTACTGTACTTATCAACTGGTGATTACCAATATCAGTGTTGTATTTATTTTGTATTTTTTTGCTTATGTATTGTTTATTTGTTGGGTTAGGTTAGGTGTGATTCAGGGTGTTTACGTTAACAGCCAACCTGTATTGTGCAGTTCAATAAGCTAATTCAGTAATACAACTTCAATTATTAGTATAGGACAGTCACTGTAGAACAGTTGACAAATTCTTGATTTCAAAGAAGACAATCCCCCAAAATAGTACTCGCGAAATAGCAGAAAACGTTGGTAATTTTTAAACAAACAGTTGCTGCATCCTTATCATTTACAGCGAGTGCAACTCTTGTTTGAAAGTGATTTTTAGCTGCGAGTGGATTTGTATCGATGGTTTCGAAAGAAAACTACTGTATAGCCTAATTGTACATAGGGTGTTCTTTACAGACTTTTCTTCACGTGGGAAGGAATAATAATCAATATTGGTCTAACGCAAAATTACATGTTGTACGTTCCACGCGAATTCAAGAACTGTTAGCGCTAAATGCGTGATGCGAAGTTTTTGGATAATTATTTGATATGTGAAATATTATTCTGAAAATTCATTTTTGAATTTTTTACTCACTTTTATTTTCAGATTAATATTTCATATTAAACTAAGTCACTTCTAAAAATTGTATGTATGCTTAATCATAGTATATTCAGTATATATAGTTACATTAGTTCGACGGATCGTTAGCCGTATAGGTCGATTGGTCGTTGTTGCTGTTGTCACCTCTCATAGTTTAGTGGTCAGAACATTGGTGCGTAAAGCCAAAGGTCTCGGGTTCGATTCCCGGCGAGGGTGTGACAACAGCAACAATTTTTCCCTCATTAATTTGAGGTAGCGTGTAGTGGGTAATAAATTCAAAAATGAATTTTCAGATTAATATTTCATATTAAACAAGACTTTCAGTTGTAAATGTCCTTTGACATCACGTGGCTGTAATTGTAATCTAGTATTTTATCTTTATAACTGTGCTGATAACAAGAATTAGGTCAATAATCCTTGTCGGTCAATATTGTGTAGAGACTATCATTCTATTCCTTTATTTCTCATTTTTTAATTATAATCTCGTAAACTACATTCGGAAATTAAACAAATATGAATAACGTCAAATAGTCATTTATGATATATTATACATACCTATATAATAAAAAATGGGTGCGTGTACTTATGTACGCGCGTGAGAAGTTATACTTCTTTGGCATCATTAAAAATAGAAAAATACACAACATGTCAAAATCTTCTGTCACACAATGATAAAGAAAAGACGTATGTAATAAAAAACAATAAAACAAATAACGGATGTCTTACATTATATTTAAATAATCTATTAAATTTTTGTCACGAACTTTTTATTAAATGTTCTATTAAATTTATTTCTTTATTTTGTAAATATTAAATAACCAATAATAAATATTCAACATTGATAATTTAATAATATTTAGTATTAATTATATTAAATAATGATATTTTAATTTATATCAATAAATAATACATAGGGATAACTAACCTCAATTATATTGGAGCACTTAAAAAAGTATTTTAGCACAATTTTTTCACTAATATTCACAAATAGTAAATAATATTAATCCAAATATTCAATTTAAATCACTACTGAATATATTTTATTGCCACATATATAATTCGCACTTGTATGAAAATAAAACACGTGTTGTGACTGTAAAAACTAAAACCATGTGGATAAATATTATAAATAAATATGAAAACAGTGATCAGAGGCGACAAGCGTACCAACATGCGCGACTAAGAGAGGTTTTATTTCTATTTCGTTGGTAGCTTTTTTCCGAGACTTAATGAATTCGGTTGAGTGGGCAACTTCATCCTGTTAATTTTGTGTTACAGTGATGCGCGCGCATCTTGAAATTTCACTCTCATCAGTTTTTCATAACGCGCCTAAAGAAGTATAACTTCAAAAAACTTTTATCGTTAGTTTTCTACATAAAATTAAATTTCGTTGGTATTTGCAGCAGTGGATAACTTCTAACTGATTGAACCAGCCAAATAATTTAATTTAATAATAAATTATAAAATTTTATTTGCAAAATAGGAAGGATTTATAAGTGGACGAGCATTGATTCGGGCATTTGTTTTTAAATTCATTTAGATCGGAAGTAGGTACACATATGTAGGAAATTTCGCACTGCCGCAGTACAAAATTATAAAAGATTTCCTCTGAAAAGTTTTTTTCTTTTGTTGCAGCAATTGCAGGAGCTTGAATGCAGAGGGTGTGCCTTGCTTTCAATTAACGCGGAAGTTTTCCAACATCTGCAGCAACTAGTTTCTCTTGACTTCGGTTCGAACGAAATAGAGCGAATATTCGCAAACGACTTCATGCACCTGACAAATTTGAAAAAGTTGAAGCTCGATGGTAACCGACTCTCCGCCGTTTCCAACGGGGACTTTGTTTATTTGACTAATTTGGAAAAACTAAATCTAGCAAGAAATGCAAACAGCAAAATTGAACCAAATGCTTTCGAAAGGTTATCTGAACTGAGAGTTTTAGATATCGGTTATAACAGATTGGACGAATTAGATTCGAACATGCTAAGAGATCTTTCAGATCAGTTAGAAACGTTGGTTTTGAGTGGAAATGGATTGTCGATATTTTTTGTGATAACATTAAGGAATTCAACTGTTTTGAAGGAATTGCACTTGGCTGACATGGGAATAACGGATATCCCACCGGCAGTTTTGCCGCCGAATTTAGAAGAATTGGATTTATCTGGCAATTACCTTTTTTACTTTCAGCCTGGAGCGATTCCTTCAAACCTTTCTGTCCTTGATATTTCGCGTAATCGTTTCAGAGGGCTCAATGAGGACGTCCTTGTTCAGATAAGTCAAGTGCCTGTTCTAAAATTGAAAGATAATCCGTGGCTTTGTGATATGTGCCACATAATCCCACTTTTACAGAGAGTAAATATAAGTGAAGATATACGAAATGTACAGTGTTTCGGTCCGCGTTCCCATGAAGGAAGAATATTAGGAACAATTTTGCAAAACGAGCTCGAATGGTGCTCCGCTCCTGGCTATACGACAAGCGACACAAGCGGTTATTTTCTACAGGACACCAGGATAGGGATAATAGCGGCAACCGCATCCGTTCTGCTTCTTATCCTAACGGGAACGGCCATTATAGTGGCCCTGTGTTACTCGAAAAGGCACGCTGCAAAATATTATACCCACGAGGAAAAACGGGCGGCCGAAAGCGAGTCGATTTTCGACAATCAGATGAGCTTCCTAGGAGATGATAAAGAAATCAGCTTTAAATTCCCAGTGGACTACGGAGAGAAAAAGGTTGCCATTGCCACTATCGACGACGAGATAAAGAAAGACAAAATGATCACTAACGGACTCTAAATAGTCTGCGGTTTGTGAAATTGTTCATAAGCTGGCCATTTGTGTGATAATGTGATGTGATCTATTGGAATAATCTGAAAAGGCTTTATCAGAAAAGGTTCGATGTAACGAGTGTTCTTTGTTCGCAAAAATGTTAAAGGTGCGAAGACATTTACTTTATTATACGCCAGTATTACGTGTAATAATGCGAGAGAAGCGTTTTCGATGCCAAATATGGGGACCAGTGACAAATACATTCCCTAAACAACAACAACAATAACAACATAGGTAAATAAAAAGAATGCCTTATAAAACCGATTTTAGAAATCTCTTTTCTTTTTTTGAATATATACAATGTAACGTGTGCGTATTATAATACAAATTAAGCTTTTTATAATATATATTGATGTATTAATAATGCCTTAATATACGGTAATAGTTTGATATTAGAAGTGATTTAGAATGACATAAACTTTGGTCTTAGATTGCGCGATGACTCCTTCCGTTTATTGATTTTTACCAATTTCTATCATTTAAATACCTACATTTACTGGTAGAATGGTTAGAATCAAAACAATAACAGCCGATGTCATTGTCTCCCAAATGTACAATATGAATGAGATGAGAAGGTTCATGCCATTCTAAACCACCTATACCGTACGATACATGGTACAAATCATGACACTAGATATACTGTGTTATCAGCATACCATCGTTGTTTAAAAGATAAACATATATTAAGAAGATTTACTAAAGAGTGCGAAAATTGGTCCCGTATAACGGACAGGGAAAAGGCGGGTTTTCCCCAAAAAAATATATGCATACGTGGGTATCTTTAAAGTGCGTATTATTATAGTGAAAATAAAATCATTTCTTCATTGCTGAATTAGCCAGTAAATTTGCGAAAATGTAGTTTTCCAGTATTTTAAAATTTTCTCGACTGTTTACGAAAAAATGTTTCAAGAAGAAGTCGAAGAAGATACTAAAGAGATATACAAAAATCGCTATTTTTTAAATAAACTATTATGATCTGATATCTGTGGTCAATTGTTTATTAAAAAGGCACTTTTGACAACTTAATTAAGAGTTGTACTTTTAATCTGAATTTATGACTTCGCAAAATAATTTGCAAAAAAGTGTTTACTTGGAAAATGAAATAACAAGACGAATTTTATTGCAATCGGCAGTTTTTCTATTAGAAAGACACGATTTATTTTGTAAATTAAAAAAAAACATCATCTACGACCAATAGAAGCTGAGATAATTAATAAATAATACATTGTAAAAGGTGCCCAAATATGCAAAGGTATCGCTGTTTGCTTTTTTTTGGAATCACCCTCCGAATTGACTCTTTTTCCTGGTCTAAAAACGACTGCTGCTAAATGCTATTCGAGCAATTACATTGTCGTTTCGTTCTAATTTTGTTTAATTAAAAATAAAATTAGTAGCAGCAGGTTTAGTGCCAACTTACATAAATAACAATAGTGCTAACTTTACTATTAAGCCAGTTGTTGAGCACCCTTTAGTAAATCAACATAAAAGGTACTGAAACCGGGTTCTAAGTATTATTTTGCTTATGACAAAGTATTATATTCGAGACTTCATACTTAATTATCACTTGACTGTTTATTGATTTTTTTAAATCTTATTTATATCCTATGGTAATTACAAAGATTTTGTAAATACGAGTAAATATCTAATATATTTTAAAAAAAAGATTACAAACTGTAATGTTTATTTACTTCGCTTGTAATTTTGATACAGATAATTATTTCTTCTTTTATTTTAATTATTTTTGTGAGTATTATAGAAATTAAGTAGATGTGATAAACTTGTAAACTGTTTTTGTACAGATTCCATAAGATTACATTAATTTTATTAAATCTGTTCAATTCAAATGAAAATTTCCTCAATAAAACTAAACAGCAGGTATTTAAATAAATAATAAAGTTGCAAGAAAATTATCTTTACATGTATGTATGTGTATTAAGTACTTAATGTTACTAAATCAAAAGAGTGAAAAAATTAAACACATTGACGGCCTTATACATATCATCAGAATTTTATATTTGGCACTGTATTATAGATACATATTTATGTTGTTAGATCAGAAATAAACCATTTAATGAATCGTATTATCATTATTTTATTAATTACACAAAGACAATTACGTAAAGTTGTTAGCCACTAACCGAACATTAATGATTACCAAACAGTTTGCGATGTTAGTAATTCTTTATCGGCAATAGTAGGTTGGTCGAACTGTCTGCCGCGTACTGATGAGACCAAACTAGTTCAAAATCGATCCACGCCTGACAGTTTCGACAGATCATTGATCCAGGTCTTAAGGCACCTAATGGTTTAACTTGTTAACCGAAATATCCGCCATATTGGTATCGTAACATTACGTTGCAATAATATAGGGATATGGGGCTTTTCATGTCAGAAAAGCCTTTAACTTTTAATTTCGTTCAATGTATAAAATTCTATACAAAATCTTCCATTCGTTTCTGTTTATCACATAATATGAACAGTGGTGTAGAAGAGAACGGGAACCCTCCCCCATAAAATTTTAATGGACCCCCCCTTCTCTTTATTTTATCAATATATTAGGTGTATTTTCGGGTAATCGCGTTGTTTCCTTGAAAATATTGTAAAGGGAATTTGGGACCCTCTGCGGTCCCGTTAGCTACACCACTGAGTATGGACGAACTCATCTTCATTACTTATCTACTAATTACGTATTTTAAAAACATATTAAAAACAAATGCATGATCCTGTGTTGCTCAAGTTTCAATGCTCAGTTGTTTATTAATACGTAGGTATCAGTAGGCTGCTTTTACATGCGTTATTTTTCTAATAAATATGTTAAAAAAGTGTGGTCACATTCTTATTCGGAAAAGTTTAGTGGTGTTATCTATTCGAGGATCGGACAGAAGTTCGTAAAGAATGCACTGTAGTGTGGACCAGGTCAAGTAACTGACTCTATTCCGTAAGTGTATGTGTTTGATTGACATGGTCAACTATCACGTTCTGACAAACAAACCGATCTTAATCGACATAAGATATTACATGTTCATTCTTGCGAGTTGCTTTTTGTATAAAACAGTGTAAAATTGTTAATTAAATGAACGGTTATTCGGAGTAGAAACGTTTGTTGCAGTGTATATTAACTTTAAACTTACATATTTTATATGAGAATAAAGTGAAAATGACATTATGAACTTAAATAGAGTTTGAAGTGCGTGTTTCTGTTTTTGATAAGATGGTTTCCCAAGAGAAAATGGATGAAAGCCATGCGTTCCAATGGTAAATTGAACGGGAGTTGTTTTGGTTAGAATACAAAATCAGGTAGGTAAAATATTTTCAGTTTCTTGGTAGAGATCCTGTTCAAAAGAGGAGTTAATACAGATTTTCAACAGGATTACTAAAAAGTTCTTTTTAATACGTTATTTTGCTATGCAAAATCTTATTAAGATGAATCATTGTTACCTTTTTGGGAAAGTTATAAGTATTGCAATAATCTGATAAAGTTTTTGTGCATTATATTCGCGAATATCCTATAGGACTTTCGACTTATTGCAAAACTAATCCGCGTGTGTTCAATACGCAAACATTGAGTTTGAATTACAGTACAAATAGAATAATTATTATAACTAGGGTAATATTACAATAATCAATTGCTAATGTACCTATAACACTTCGTTGGGTAAAGGTGTAGATGATGGCCCCCAGGAGGTCTCCCCCACAATTGCACCATAAAAACTTCGTGGGGTTGAAAGTTGATTATTTTGACAATTTTTATACACTATAATTAAAATGAAATTTCAATAAAATAATTATTTTCAAGCGGGTGGAGGTGAGGCATCCAAAGAGGGTGGTCACTTGAACAAAACCCGATAACCTAACCTAAGCTAACCAATTGATAAAAGATATTTAAATAATGTTTTATACAACTTTCTCAATATTTTTATGTATTTTTCATTAGTTTTACCTTTGAATATTGTTTAAGTATGACTATATAAATATTTACATGCCTAGAAATGTATAAAAATTGGCATATTTATTAACTTTGAACCCCCATAACTTTTTATGGGGGGTGAGACCGCTACGAACTTTTTATGGTACAGTGGTGGGGGAGACCTTTTTCGATCCCCACCCCATTCGGGGGTGGGGGCCATTACCTAGATCTTTACCCTTCATTGAAATAAATAATTACTTTACTTCTAATTATAATTAGCAAATTGACAAATTATTGTTAATATGAAATTTTTCAGCTTGTATTTTAACCCTTTTTCGAAATCAGATCGACCGATCGTGGGCGTAGTTGACCAAACTATGATGATGATATTTTAACTATATTTTATTTGTATATGAAGTTGGGGAAGATCAGTAGAACCATCACAATGTTCTCGAGCTTTTTCTGTTCATATTATGCAAAGCTCTTAATTATCTAATGCACTTACACCTATTGCTTGTTCTCAGGAATAATTTCAAAAACGTCGTTTTCCCGATGGATTATTCCTCAAGTTTTATTAAGCGTTTACGACCCACCCTTAGCACTTAAGTGGTTTTATTACAAGATTGTTATCTTCTCTTTAACTTGTTTGTGCTTCGAAACTAGAAAACTTTAAATTAAATCGTAAACCACAAAGCAGACAGCTTGTCAAAAGTTTACCGTTGGCAGTTCTACTGCAAACATTAAAACCTTCACTCCTTTAGAGAACGTATGTCTGTCTATGTGTAAGAAAACATCTCATTTCCTTTTCACGTTGAGATTCTTTCGTCTATCGCTTTAGATATATTTTCATCATATTTGACGTCTTTAAAATTTTATGAAGTAATGCAATATACATGCACATATGTTAACCGCAAAACGACTGAATTCACACAGTAGAAATGTCTGTATCGTGAATATGGTAGACAACTTTAAAAAAATAACTAAAATTACGAAACTCTATTGCAAAGGGATGAAAAAGCTTTGTTTAGTCTATCTGTTTTTACTATTGTGTGCATATTCTGAAGTTCGGCAAGGATAGGTTGCTTTAATTAAATACCAAAGGTAAATGATATAGCTGTCTTGAAGTTTTGTAATGTGATTTTCTACACTTTCTCAGGGTAATCGTTGAAGGGTTCATAATTTTCTGTTTGTATAAAAATTCTAGACCATAAAAAATGAAAAATCATTATCTTACTATTTAATTCGGGCTAAAGTGACTATAGAAAGATTGATAGATAGATAAATAGATAATAAATTTATTTTGTTTTACAAGATATATTTTTATTTCATACAGATGAACATTACATTTTTACTTGCTCTATTCTTTTTACTTAAATATTGCTTTCCTTCGTGCTTTGCTGCTATTTTTCTCTTCCACAAAATTTTCCCCATTGTTATCTTTTTCTTCCATATAAATTTTCAATTTTCTTTTCTTTCCTTTATTCCAAAATTTGCCTTGTAATTTTCTTTTCTAAGTCTTGTAGAAGGTATTTTGGAGTATTTCTAATTTTGAAATCCAAGTTATGTATCTGTCTTGAATGCTTGCAATTTCTTTTTCTTTCTCCCTAACCCCATATTTCCACTTCGTACAATAATAATGCTCTCTGCCAACGACTCGTAATGACTACATGCAGACTTAAATTGAACTCAAAAGATTTAAAAGTAAATAAGAGGAAAAATTAGCCCAAAATAAAATGATGAGTCCTTTTCTGCTTTTCACTCTCGAAGGTCGAATATTCAGCGTAATGAAACAATAATGTAATAATTGTTAATCGATAGTTTTCACTTATGTTTATCCAGCAATTTAAAAAGTAACAAAATTATGGAGTAAATGGACTCTTGTGTCTCTATCCTCCGTTATGACTTCTGACTTACCGCCTTCTTATTAATTATTATTACTAACACTCTTCTCAATTGATGGACTTCGTTCAACCCCCATTCGACAAGTCCCAACTCCTACACATTTCATTAAACACCCGAGATAAAAATATTCAGTCTCTCAGAGTCTCTGAAAATGAGACTCGAGTCTCCGTTTCTCATCTCTGGGAGACTGGAGAGAGACTGAAACTTTTTGTCTAGGGCAGTTACATAGAGGTCGCTACGGTTTGGTTACATTTAGGTTATCTATTCCAATCTTTTGAATACTCTCATATATGGATATGAGAAAAGTCCACCGGACCGAGGCTTCTTTTTATACTTAGAACTTTAGTTGAATAATATATTCTGTTGCATATTTACTTTTATAGAGCAAGCGTCTAATTTAGCTTAAAAATAGACAAAATTTAAAATCTAAAAATATCAAATGGTAAAAGCTGATTAAATTATTTCTAGATTATAATAATTGTACGATCATATAACAATATAATACTTTAGTTTAGGATTTTTTGAACAAACAATTATATTTAAGCTATCATTGTTGGTGGCACTTACAAATATTTATGTTTATGAGTGGAATAACCCCTCATTTTAATAGAACAATAGTAGTAATAGTACAATAAACCGTCCCTTCGCAGAAGACTGCAATTAGGTAGGTACCTAGCAACATTGTCACCAGTCATCCTGTATTCATATCAGGCAATTACGCATATCTACAAATTTGAATGTAAGGGAGGTACCACCCTTCCACTTTGTTTTCTGTACCGCCCACAATCCAGAATTCAGTTAGAACAATTTTTGAAAGGGAAACAAACAGTAATCAGGTAACCATTGAACCATTTAAACGATCACCATTTTCCATTGCAAGTGTTGTACATGTACTAATTTGTTAATAAATTAAGTTCAAATGTTTGGATGAATTTTTGTGAACAACCCAACATTAAACAATAATTGTTTAAAAAAATTACATGTCATTAACGTACCTATGGGTACTATTAGGGGATATAAATAAACATTTAAGTCTATGAATTTTCCTATACCACGGTGTATTTTTCAAAAGTTTATGCCGCTCTTTGAAGATTGTATGCAATAGCGTTAAATTCGCCCCTAGTGTATACATTATATTATCGCACAAATATTGTGGAATAGATGCGACTGTTTGTGCTTTTAGTTCCGCGTAGTAGTGAGCACAGATTATCTACATACATCAGCACCGAGAGAACATTTTCAAGTTGAGAACAAGAAAACGAGCTCTCAAAACAAATTGTATTTTTGCGCTTGACAGTTTTCACATTGCATAATGATGAATGAATCCGGCAAATGTATTCGCTTTAACTGACATATTCTTCCTCACTTTGTCCACAGAGGTTTAAAACGAAGATCGGTGACGTGCAAAAGTGCGATTTTTTTTACACCGCAGCAAATGATCGATGACAATAGGAAATTTAAATTCCTTCGGTTTCTCACAATATTTTCAAACTACCATATCGTTTTATGTTTTGGCGTTGGTGCAAAAATACGCTTTTATAACTAGGCGTAATTAGGATTAGTATTTTTGGGGGTGGCGATTGAGAAGTAAGCAATTTATTTCGTCCGTCACGGATTGCAAACATTGCCCTCTAGTTTTTTCGTTGTAAATTATTTGCAACAAGTGCAATCCGAATCCGGCTCGAAGGACCATGTGTTTTGTCTTATACTATGAATTAGTGGAACATAAGCGTTTTTCTTTTGTTATACTTATGGTTTATATTTGTTAGTTTTGCGTTAAATTCGATGTTGATGTTGCGAATAGAGTACAACAGAACTTTGTTAATCACTTTTTATTATTGAACACAACAAAACTACATTTAACACAATTAAAGGTTTATCATTTGGCTTGGATTTATAAAACATGCTTCTTTGTCTAAAGCTGGTAAGTGAGTGATCTCAATACATCGAATCAAAATGAATAAAATACATATACATATGAAGTTCGCGAAATTCGTTCATATCGGTTGTATACAAAACAAATCAAGCACAAAACAGCTCACCATTACCGCTTCCCCTCACTTCACTGTTAGCGTGAACAGTTGATAATACAGAAATTGTAAAAATACTAAATAAACTTTATATACACGATATTCAAATAATAATAATAACGATGTGGTTTATTAATGTTTACAGAAATTCGTTATTATTTCGTATAGGTAAATCCTATAAATAAAGCTCTACTATCAACTTTTAACTATCAATCTATTCGTATAGTATAGGACAAGAATCATGTTCCTTCGAGCCGAATCCAGGGGTGTTGCGTGTGTAAATGATAAAAATTAGTTTACCATGAAAGAACTAGAAGGTAATATTTCAATTTCATAAAATTTTTATAAAGTTTAGTTTAGGTATTTCTATTTGTAACAGCGTCTTTGCTTGTTTCAAACTCTGGTCGTTGGTAATGTAATACCAATGCATATTCATGCTTGCATCGTTACTTTTATTACAATCCCAGATGTAGAACATATTATTCAAATAAGGCCGCCTTCTCACGTCATTTCAGAAGTGAAAAAATAAACACCTTCTGCTATTTATCAAGTGCATTTAACTACAAACCTTGCAAATAAAGAAATAAAAAGCATTTCTCTTGGCGAATACTTCGCACTGAGGAAATGGCTTTTCATACTTTACAGTTCTAATGAATTTTCAAGTGTCGGCATGAATTAGTACTTTGAAGCAGACTTGAAATAATTTTATACGACTAATTTCATTTGCACATATTGACCTGGAAACAGCTTTTAAGATATTCGTATACTTAGTGATGATGGACGTTAGACGTAATTATTTTAAAATTTCTACTTTAATTAAATAACTCAATTAAAAACCTTTTCGTATAATTTTTATGCAAACCCCCATTATACACCTTTAGGGGCGGCATTTTGAAAACCTACGTTATGGTAAATGATTCCGATATAATATAAGCGATCATTGTTCAAAATTTTAAGCATCCTGACTGAGTGATTTGGGCCCTTTCACCCCATTAATTGAATTTTAATTATAAAAAAATGCCGCTTTTTCGTGTTTAATAATTAAGATTGCAGTAGTTATTTCCTAGATATTTTCTAATATTGATATGGATTTGTTAGTTATCTAGTGTTAGTTAAAATCTTATTACAGTCTATTTCAATTGGTTAGAATTGTGACCTTGAAGAAATCTGCGCGAAGATAGAAAGAATACACACTAGGCGTGAGCAAGACAGAAATAGTTGGAACAAGCTTGAACGAGCAGAGCTCTCGATGGGCGGTCTTAGGAGATCGGCTAGAACTGTACAGTACTAGACGAAAATGTTTAGCAATTTCTTAAAACAAAAATGTATATAAATTAACAATAGAAAACAAAGCAAAAGTTTTATAGGTGTGTAGAGCGTTAAGTTAATTCACTTGTTATTATTTTTGACTAAATATGCTTTTAATTAAAGCATATTCTTAAATTTTATCGAGGCAGTTTAAATAATTTTGCAAACGGTACTGTACAATTTTGTCTAGTTCTCGCTCGATGATCGGTGGAGAAATGAGCTCCGCAGACAAATATGATTGAATTTGGAATTATGCTACGGGGCATCCTAATAAAGGAAAGGGGCATATCTCTAACTTCTTGAAACGAACAGTATATCACTTTTCTTACAATACAAGATCCGTCGACTCTTCCTTCCTTTTTGAATACGTACCAGGATTTTAATTACAAAATAAATGATTTGCAATTCAAGCGTCTAAAGGTTCTGATTTTTTATTGTTACACTAGTGTAACAAACGACCACCTGCTAAGTTTGCAAAATATCCAGTTCTAGATCACGCCACTGTGACAAATTGCTTTAATTATGGTAACCTAACGTTCAAGGAAGAATTTTTTAGCGGCTAAGAACGTAATTTATGCTTTTAAGGAATTCTTCTTTACTTAGGGCTTGAAATTACTCAAATGCTTTGGTTTATGTCCACGGTAACTTTAATGCTATAAACAAAGGCGCAGAATACTTAACATAAACCTTTTGTTTGTTATAAAACACTATTGTGTTGCGGGAATAAAATATTACATAGATAACGTTATATTAGTTATTATGTGTTACACGATAAATGATACTTCAAATATAAATCAAAAGTTGTTATCTTTATCGCTTTTCTAATTAACCCCTTCATCAGTTTTGCGTTATGGTTGAAACCTGGCCAATTTTTGCTATCAAACCAAATAACTTTTAATAATAACCCTTAATTATCTCTCCAGCAGGTAATCCTATTTTTAAATTGATTAACTATGAATCTACATACGAAAGCTGGTAACTCTTTATTTTATTGGAATTCGAGTGTGTGGCTTCAAAACAATTCAATTTAATGGCGCAATTATTTTTTGTGTCCAACACTTTATTTTGCGAAGATTAGCTTAGAATATGAAAGAGTGGAGGAGGAGTCTTAGGACAGATCGTCGGTCAGCGACTTTTTTTTGGGTACAAATAAAATCAAGTGTAAACATATAAGTATTTAAATATTGGTATGCAAGGGAAGAAAAAGTCGAGAAAGAATGAATATAAAGATATGTGAAGAAAAATTAGAAGAAGTCGCTGATTTTCGGTTCTAGGAAGTCAGATATTTCAGGATGGAAAGATGAGCAGAGAGATATAAAACGAGATGGAAATCCGAAAAAATTTGCTAATGGTGTATGTCTGGAGCACAGCTTCTTACAGGTGCGAAATGTAGACGGAGGAGGCGGCGGGAAAGAAAGGGTTAGAAGTATTCGAAATGTAGGGTTACAGGCGAATGATGAGTAGGAGAACAGAAGTAGAAGTCAATAAAAAATAAGCCAAATAGGTTGATGAAACACCTTCTTAGACGTGAAGGGCTTATCACTCATTTGAAACTTTTATTGCTTGAGTCGCTACTTTACGTGATACGGAGTTTAGATTATATTAGTGCTCACAAATAGTGAAGGATCTGAGATGTTCTAGTTTTAGGTAAATGCGAAAATTATCTCACGATAGAAAAGAGTGGAGGTGGAGTCTTAGGACAGATCGTCTGTCAGCGACTTTTTTTTGGGTACAATTAAAATCAAATGTAAACTTTTAAGTAATATAAAATATAAATATTGGTATGCAAGGGAAAAAAAAGTAGAGAAAGAATGAATATAAAGACAGGTGAAGAAAAATTAGAAGAAGTCGCTGATTTTCGGTTCTAGGAAATCAGATATTTCACGATGGAAAGATGAGCAGAAGAGATAAAAAACGGGATGGAAATTCAAAAAAAAATTGTTAAAGGTGTATGTGGGGTGTATGGGCACAGCTTCTTACAGGTACGAAACGCAGACGGAGGAGGTGGCGGAAAAGGAAGGGTTAGAAGTATTCGAAATGTAGGGTTACAGGCGAATGATGAGTAGGAGAACAGAAGTAGAAGTCAATAACAAATAAGCCAAATAGGTTGATGAAATACCTTCTCAAGTGAAGGGCTTATTACTCATTTGAAACTTTTGTTGCTTGAGTCGCTACTTTACGTGATACGGAGTATAGGTTATGTTAGTGCTCACAAATAGTGAAGGATCTGAGATGTTCTAGTTTTAGGGAAATGCGAAAATTATCTCACGATAGAAAAGAGTGGAGGTGCGATTAGAACTGATAACCCGATGATGATGATGGTACTGATGATAAAGTTTAAGTTATTAAAAAAATAATTACCCTAATCAGGCTAAAAATAGGGTCACATACTGAGGAATGAATCTCATCTACGTATCTAAAACAACACACGTTTTTCCTTGTTTGGTTTCCTTAAATGGCAAAATGTACTGGAAGATTTGATGTTGTGATAGAATAACTATATCTGATTGCAGCAAAACAGAGTCTGTGCAATTAAAAATAAAAGTAATCGAGACGCATAATTGATTAGAATACCTAAGTTATTTTTTAGGCATGGTTTTAAGAAACCTTTACAATATGGCATCACGAAAGTTATTCGTTGAATTTTCTAATATACGAATTTTCTTCGGTGCTTTATAAAGCTGACAAAAAGGGGCTATTTGCGTTGGTGTGAATGAGAAATAACGACCTTTTGAGATACTCTAAACTTTTTTATGGCATTAATTTTTCATTACGTTAATGCACTTTTTGCTTTCAAAGAGTTTAGTCTGAGGAAGGAAAGAAGACGTTGAGCCGCCTTTCTAGAAAACCGAAAAATGGCCGGAATTTGAAAATGTAATAAAAGTAATGTGCTTAGCGAAGACTTACCCCGTTTCTAGAATAAACAAATTGGATGTAAACACGACGCTCTGACGTATGAGTTAGGACTTTAAAAACCATCTAAAACGTAAGGAA
The DNA here is from genome assembly GCF_000699045.2 of Agrilus planipennis. Lineage (NCBI taxonomy): Eukaryota > Metazoa > Arthropoda > Insecta > Coleoptera > Buprestidae > Agrilus > Agrilus planipennis. Next base: position 786,124 of record NW_020438927.1, read on the forward strand.
AAGTGAGGCGACGGTCATAATGTCTTTTACCACATAATCTTTATAGAGTTTTTTTTAAATAAAAATGTTGTAACGAGCACGAGTACGTTTGTGTGCGATCGGGCACACGTGTGCGTGAACGGCTTATCGATTCGCCGACTAGCCGCGGGCGCTCTTTCTTCATGTGCGCCGTATTTTGAATGTGTGTGTCGTACCTGCGTTTTGGGAAAGCAGTTAAACAGTTCAAAGAAACAATAAACTATCCGGATGTTTCCAGAAGGTTTCCGAAAGTAAACAAAAGAGTATTTAAAGGAAGAGACGATCGCCGAGACAAGAAATAAATAAATTGACCATTGCAGAAGTGAATCCAGAAATAAATTGACAGTGATAGCAGTGAAATAAATAGCGCAGTGAATAGTGATATATCAACAGTATTGTAGATAAAAAGAATAATTCATAACCTAAGTTTAGTAATAATTTAATAGTGTTTTTAAGTTCTTTAATAATTAGTGTAAATAAATAGTTTTGTTTTTATCAGTATTAGAAGTTAATTTTGTTAAACCCACGAACATTACAATATGAACTTTGTAACACAGATAGTATGTTTACGCCTCGTAATTTTTCATTTTGATAACAAGTTTACATATAGTTACATTATAATCGCATCCAATGGTAAGATCTGTTACACTTTTAATACAAGCGATAGTAAGTTAGTTCAAAATCTTATAAGCTTTCACACTGGGAACATTAAATGAAGTGCTGAGGGGAGTGATGAGCATACGAGTTCTTGTCTTCATTCTTCTTAGTGGTTTCTTTGTAGTTGTCCGCATTTTCCTAAATAAATAGTATGGTATTTATCATAATGTTTAGTAAAAAAGTTTTTTTTTTGTCGAACCCGGTGTTGTTCGCTAGAATGTGTTCCTGAATCTCATTAGTGTTGAATTATTATAGATATATACTTTTCTGGCGGAGGCGCCAGGCACCTATTATTTATTACAATGATTAAGGTAAATTTTAGCAAACTAAATGGTCCAAGTAACTTCTATATTCGATTTCGAAGTTATTTGTTTAAAATTGTAGGCCATGTATTAGTCATTTCCACAGCATCGATTTTTTTCCTATTTGATTTTCGATTTTAAATACTCATTTAAGGTCTTGTCTAATTGATTCAGTAACCAAGTGTCAGCCCTGAAGGGCGAGTTGGCAGGAATAGAGGACACCTTCTCAGGCATGAAAGTCTGGTCAGAGACATATTAGAGGCAGAAACAGGAGTTAGGAGCGGTAGAGGTAGTGACCTAGATTAAATAACTGTTCGCAAATAGTTAAGGATGTGGGATGTTCTATTAGTTTTAAGGAAATGCGAAGATTAAGATATAGGAAAGAGTGGAGGTGCGTGTCTAACAAGTCTTAGGACTGACGACCTTATGATGATGATGTCGTGAACGTTTTCTTGATTACAATTTCTCGTCTGAATTATTTTATTTTTCTTTGGCTGAATTTATATACATCTTTTTTACACTAACCGTTCAATAATTGTATTGTAGTTTGTTGGTGATATTCTTTGGCTTTTTATTAGTTCAAAATATAATTTCATCAAAAGAATCAATAACAGTTTAACAAAATATATGCATGCCACACACGTGTGTCTATTTTATGTTTGAGAAGTCACGTATGATTTTGAAATTGCATGTCAAACATGAAATGGGGGCAAATCTGTTCAGTTTCAAACAATGAATAGAAATGAAATTATCCAATTTTAATTGAAATTAACTTTTGGTAATTCGTATGACGATGTTTATATATCGCTGAATAAAAACTAGTCAATTTATTTACTGTTATTCAATTATAAACTCATTTAGGCACGAATAAAATTTGTTAGAGAAAATTGGGATATTTCAAAATAAACAGCTACGTATATGTAATTAGTTGTTGTTGTTATGTCTTCTCATAAGTGGCTGTTCATACGTTACTCCACAAAAAAAAACATTTCAACTAAATTCATAAAAGAAACATTTTTTAAATTTTCCGTAATAATCATTTATAAATAAATAAAAAAAAATTCAGTTAACATTAAAGTGTGGTGTCCCTGCTATCGTTCTATCAAACATTATTAAAACTTATCGATCGGACTAGCAAATTGCAGCTACTTTCTGAAATCGTCCTAAAATTAGGCAAATCTTAATTTCATTTTGTTCCACGTAACACGCTTGACACCCTTCACCCAAATTGGTTAAGTATCGGTTCGTATACCATACAAAGTTTGAGTTAAACTAATTCTCAAAAATAATAATTTCCTTACGAAGGAGTTTGGACTTAAGAGGAAAAAAATGAAAATCCTTTTGTTATTTGATGTAGGATGTGTCTTACATAGCTTAAACCTTTTCTTGTAAATAATATAATGTTCATCAAATCTTCATTCTAAAAGAATTATCTAAAGGTTAATAATATTTATTCACTAATGTTTATGGCTAGCTGCTTCCATTTTTTACGTAAAAAATAGAAAATATATTTATCAAAAGGTTTAAGTTTCATGATTCATAAAAGTTTAAAAATTGTTACTGGAATTAGCGATAGTTTTATCGTATTTAATGAAATAACCTTAATGAATTACTACTGAAGTTCTAAGTATTTTTTTTTTATTACCTATATATTATCAACATCATTAAAGACAGTACAACTGTAGGGATAGATGTGCAAGGGCAAAAGATTACTATGCTTAGATTTGCAGATGATATAGCAGTATTAGCATCTAGCAAGGAGGGCCTAGAGATAGCTTTAAATAAAATGGAAGCGGTACTGACAGATCAGTACTGTATGAAAATAAATAAAAGTAAAACTAAAATACTGCTGGAAGAAAAAGTAGGGAAAGAGCAAATATAAAGATAGGAGACTAAAAATTAGAAGAAGTGGCTGATTTTAGATCCCTAGGAAGTCAGATAAGCCAGGATGGAAGGAGTAGTAGAGATATAAAGCAAAGGATAGCGCAGGGTCGTGTCGCCTTTAATAAAAAGAAGTCACTTCTATGCTCGCGAACGGTTAAATTATAAATTCGAAAAAGGTTATTAAAGGTGTATTTTTGGAGCACGGCGTTGTACGGGTGCGAAACATGGACAGTGGGAGCGGCGGAAAAGAAAAGGTTAGAAGCGTTCGAAATGTGGTGTTATAGGCGGATGATGAGGATATCGTGGGTAGAAAAGGTTAGAAATGAAGAGGTATTGGAAAGAATAGGAGAACAGAGGACTCTATGGAAGTCAATAAAAAATAGGCGAGATAGGTTGGTAGGACACCTTCTCAGGCATGAAGGTCTAGTCAGAGACATATTAGAGGCAGAAACAGGAGTTAGGAGGGGTAGAGGTAGACCTAGATTAGATTACTGTTCGCAAATAGTTAAGGATGTGGGCTGTTCTAGTTTTAGGGAAATGCGAAGTTTAGCTCAGGATAGGAAAGAGTGGAGGTACGTGTCCAACCAGTCTTAGGACTGATGACCTTATGATGATGATGATGATATATATATCTAAATAGTACCTACTAGTGGTAGTAAGTTCGTAAATAAAAATATTCACAGAAATCACTAAAATAAGTCTCACCTAAGTCTACAATACTAAATTATGAGTAAAACAATACATTTTAATTGGGTATTTACGTGTTTTGTGCATTGAAATACTAAAAATATCCCAGTCTGACACATTTGCATTAATATCGTTTTAAATTCCAATGACTGTGTTTTCTCCTCAATCAGTTTCGAAAATTACAATTGCTGATAACCAGTACGCATTCTAGACTTCGATATTAAGGTTCCATCAGGGAGCAAAATGTATTCGAAGATTACAGTGTATTTGCATGGAAAACTCATTTGAGTCTGCGTTAGCTGGGTAGTTTCCAAAAGATTTCGTATACTTTCACAAACATTTAAAGTGGCTACATAAGAGCAACGAAAGTTGGTTATTCGTTCAAGTTTAAATCTATGATAAAGCTGATAAGATTTATTTCAATGGTGTTCAACGAAGTTTTAATGTAAAGTAACGCTTTCTGTTTAATTTTTATCGCCACCGGCATCTACTGATAGGGAAGGCTTGGAAAAGTTTCGAACAAGATGGAAGTGGAATACTAACGCATTTGATTAAACTAATAAAATGTGATGTTACAAATAAAATTCGCTCAAATTTTAATGGTGGGTACTGTTATCGGTGTACTATTTCTCATATATTTATTCAAACCTTTTGGAATACTGCAAGCAACAACATTTTAAGAGTAGAACGGGTTCGAGTATGTTCCAATCAGAGTGAATATCGAAAGTAAACATTTAAACGCATCCGCTATATTGCAGTTGTTAATTTCCACCTGCATAAGAAACTACAAAATTAGTAGCCAGCTAGTTCAAATATATTGTATAATGAGAGGAGATAGTAGCACTGTATTGTGCTTACGAAGCAAAAACGCTTTTTTGTTGTTTTAAACCGCCTTTTTACGCATCTTTTGAAGGTTTTTTACAAGCTTCATCTCATCTACAGCATGCATATATTTAGTGATTATGAACATCATTACTGTACTAATTAAACTATTAAACTGGGATGGAAAAATATTTGTTTTTATGAAGATTTAGTGATAATTAATCGATTGGTTAATATTTTTTTGGTTTTGAAGTAGTTAATCATATATATGTAGTACATATTTCTTCAAAATTTTCTACAATTTTTATGATGTGGTTGCAAGTATTCTAAGGTGTAAACAAAACATTCGAACAATTTGAAGGTTTTAGTCTTTAGCATGAGATACAATGGTAGACAAATTTTTGATATTAGGGAGGTGTAAATTTTTAATTTAGAGGCGCAATTTGAAGGGGATAGTGGCTGCAATTGATCCTCCCTCTGAATAACGAGCGAGTAATATTTATGTAATCTTAAAATCAGAAATAACAAGCAATAAAGATCGAGAAAAGGTTGTCTTCATTATTTCATTTGATTGTTTCTTATATTTTTGTGGTGACTACCTTCTCTTGCTCCAGATCGCGCCCTAGCTTTCGGTATTATTCGTCAGGTGGTCACAGTTTCTCTAACCGTTTTCCGCAAGCGCACAGAATTTACTTCGGTTATAAGCGCGATCAACATCGATCGATAACACACTTCCCAGGCTTCTTAGCTAGAGAGCACAAGCCTCACATACAGAAAATCCCTTAATGTTGAATCTATATCTCATCTTCAGCGGTCGACTTTAGGGATGTTCGAGTTAGTATATAGAAAAGGTAAACAGAAAGTCATTTGAAAATCACTTATTAAACTTTTAGATTAATGTATGATGTGTATACAACTTTTTGCCTATTTTTAGATATTCAAGCACCTTACAACATTATAAAACAGTATCACATACGTTCAAATGCTCGTTTTGCAATAAATGTTTTAACTCTATAAATATGATTTGTAATTATAAAGTCGTATGAAATCCAAATAGTAATTAATCTTGTGTCAAGACATAGTCAAGAAATGTAATTATTTGTACAACGTGCTTGTGTACCACAGATGTCACAAAGGAGAAAAGGGAAGCTTTGCTTATATGAGGATTGAGGAAGGTACGAACTGCGACAGAGAACAAATAACCCCGTAAGACCCAACATTGAAAGATTTAAACCTCAACCGGAAGACACTATCCTTAAGTTAACGCCGAAATATAGCCGTTAATGTTTGCGATAAATCAAATTGAAACTTAGTCGAACTTGGAATAAAGGGATAAGTATATCTCCTTAGATCCTTATCTGCGAACATTATTTTCACAAATATACAATGAAAATAAAATTCGTACAGATCTACGAAGAATGAACTAAAAAATTGTTTTGGCATAATTATACCTACTATTTTAAAGATTAAACGGACTATGATAAGTAGCAGATCTGGTACTAAATTTAATTTTTTGGCACGACAATTACGCCACCTAAAAATTTAGTTCAACAACCCTGTTTTTATATACTAATGAGAATTATTGTATAACATTGCTAACGTTCTGGGGAACTCGACCCTCTTCATGGCTCAGACACCGAGCTTTAAGAGAAGTCCTCTATAAAATTTTCAAATCTGTTACGAATTAAGAGGATCTAATGCTGACAGCATTGACGATTTGAACAGATAGACGGTAGAGCGTTATATACGAAAAGAATTTGTATACAGGTCGGACGAAGAAAGCTGGCGAGCGGTCGCGCAGGTACTTGCCCATTTATGACCTATTTGGGTGTCACTGGCAACCGATACACAAATAAGCTTTCAGTGGGCGTAAATTTTAGTATTAATATAGATGGGACAGTAGCGTACTAGAAAATAATGTAAAAACATGACTTATCAAAAAGAAAAAATTAACCTATTGCTTTTGTTTTATAGTTAGTTTTCACATTCACTGTCATCATCGGAATCTCTACCACTGTCACCAACATCAACAATTAGTTGTTCTGTTTGTATGTCTATTAATTACTCATTGATCCCTGCTTTAAATATTTAATCTACGCCCCTGATAGAAATACTGAAGAATTAGGGCTGCAATCTTTATACCTAAAATTGCCTACTTTTGCCACCGCGCATCCATGCCATTTTAAAATTTCCACCAGCTTCCAGCGTCAGACCTGTAGTTTGCCGAAGAAAAAAAGTCGATTCTTAAGGTTTACATTGGTAGAATGTCAGCCTAGTAGACATCGGCATGGAAGCGGAAGTTATATTTGTATTTTACTACATCTTTAAAAAGATGAAAGCAAAATGGTCGTTTTTGGTAATATTTTATATTTTTTATTAAATTCTTGTAAATTGGTATATCAGCAACCTCATTTTTGTTTCTTTCGTCCACAAACCACCGATGAGTTGTACAGCGGATAGAGTGGTTCATCCGCCGGACGGCTGGTTGTGACACACGGCGCCATCTTGACATTTAGCCGGAATGGCGTCGTGTAAACGCACCCTTAAATCCACCATCTATTCGGTAAACCATCGGACCGGCGCGATGTACGGTGAAACTTCGAATAATGTACAACTGACGTATGAATGTAGCAGAACATCAGTAGTTTCTGAATTACTAAAAGTCTTAGGAAACAACGACACGGATGAAAAAAAGCTAAAGAAAAACAAGAGCAAGAAAATTAGGTAGGAGAAAGAAGAAGTCAGAAGTCTTAAAGAATGTTCAAGAATTGAACCGGAGGGTTGGGATATAAAGGATCCACTAGGATTATACGTTATTAGATACCTATTAGAAAGGATCTATAAGGGGCTTAATACAAAAGTAAAACCAACATACATTGCGCAGTTTTCCATTGAGGAAGTAAACAAACTGATTAAACTGTATCAGTTTGGGAAGATCAGGGGCAGAGTAGTGCACGTTTTGAAAATATAAGGAGAAACTTTCGAATTTAATGACGTTGGTGTACATGTTTACTTACGCAATATCTAATTTTAAAAACAGAAACTGTAGCAAAATGAATAATAGATACGTTCTTAAAGGAGGGTCAGACATTTGCCACATGTTGAAACGGAAATACGTAAGTTAGTTTAAAATATTCGTACAGGTTTCAAATGTTCTGAAAATAGAAACAGTGATGGAGTATTAAAAAAATTAACAGAATACTGGTATACTAGGGAAGAAAAAGTAGGTAAAAAGCGAATATAGATAGGAGACGAAAAGTAGAAGAAGTGGCTGATTTTAGGTATCTAAGAAGTCAGATAAGTTAGGACGGAAGGAGAAGTAAGGATATAAAACAGATGATAGTGCAGGGTCGAGTCGCCTTCAATAAAAGAGGTCATTTCTCTGCTCGCCAATGGTTAATTTAGAAATTCGCAAAAGATTGTTAAAGGTGTATATGTTAGGCTCGAAGACCAAAAACTCTCAGTGGCCGGAAAAAACTGTTTTTAAACGCTCGCAACGCATTCTGGTAACTGTTAAACAGCCGGAACGCAATTTGTCAATTGTTGAACGCTCATAACGCGTTCTTAATGTTCGACTTGTATTATTTGCCGCTTTCTACCTGCGTACAATGAGATTTATATTGTAGGTACTTATAAAACAAATGAATTTCAATCCATTTTTCAGTTTTTAGGAAACAATTCAATTATTGACAATTATAATTAGATACCATAGATGGGTTCGGTTTTTCTCGCCGAATCATTTCAACGATATTAAATTTCTTATAATTGTTTTTCAGTTCTAGGAAGAACGCGTTGTGAGCGTTCAACAATTGACAAAACGCGTTCTGTGCGTTCGAAGGCAGCCAGAACGCGATGTGGCCGTTTTTTCCGGCCACTGAGCGTTTTCGGTCTTCGGGCCTAACATATACATA
>NW_020438927.1:795901-799223 GCF_000699045.2 Agrilus planipennis
CTCAGGCATGAAGGTCTAGTCAGAGACATATTAGAGGCAGAAACAGGAGTTAGGAGGGGTAGAGGTAGACCTAGATTAGATTACTGTTAGCAAATAGTTAAAGATGTGGGTTGTTCTAGTTTTAGGGAAATGCGAAGTTTAGCTCAGGATAGGAAAGAGTGGAGGTACGTGTCCAACCAGTCTTAGGACTGATGACCTTATGATGATGATGATGATATATATATCTAAATAGTACCTACTAGTGGTAGTAAGTTCGTAAATAAAAATATTCACAGAAATCACTAAAATAAGTCTCACCTAAGTCTACAATACTAAATTATGAGTAAAACAATACATTTTAATTGGGTATTTACGTGTTTTGTGCATTGAAATACTAAAAATATCCCAGTCTGACACATTTGCATTAATATCGTTTTAAATTCCAATGACTGTGTTTTCTCCTCAATCAGTTTCGAAAATTACAATTGCTGATAACCAGTACGCATTCTAGACTTCGATATTAAGGTTCCATCAGGGAGCAAAATGTATTCGAAGATTACAGTGTATTTGCATGGAAAACTCATTTGAGTCTGCGTTAGCTGGGTAGTTTCCAAAAGATTTCGTATACTTTCACAAACATTTAAAGTGGCTACATAAGAGCAACGAAAGTTGGTTATTCGTTCAAGTTTAAATCTATGATAAAGCTGATAAGATTTATTTCAATGGTGTTCAACGAAGTTTTAATGTAAAGTAACGCTTTCTGTTTAATTTTTATCGCCACCGGCATCTACTGATAGGGAAGGCTTGGAAAAGTTTCGAACAAGATGGAAGTGGAATACTAACGCATTTGATTAAACTAATAAAATGTGATGTTACAAATAAAATTCGCTCAAATTTTAATGGTGGGTACTGTTATCGGTGTACTATTTCTCATATATTTATTCAAACCTTTTGGAATACTGCAAGCAACAACATTTTAAGAGTAGAACGGGTTCGAGTATGTTCCAATCAGAGTGAATATCGAAAGTAAACATTTAAACGCATCCGCTATATTGCAGTTGTTAATTTCCACCTGCATAAGAAACTACAAAATTAGTAGCCAGCTAGTTCAAATATATTGTATAATGAGAGGAGATAGTAGCACTGTATTGTGCTTACGAAGCAAAAACGCTTTTTTGTTGTTTTAAACCGCCTTTTTACGCATCTTTTGAAGGTTTTTTACAAGCTTCATCTCATCTACAGCATGCATATATTTAGTGATTATGAACATCATTACTGTACTAATTAAACTATTAAACTGGGATGGAAAAATATTTGTTTTTATGAAGATTTAGTGATAATTAATCGATTGGTTAATATTTTTTTGGTTTTGAAGTAGTTAATCATATATATGTAGTACATATTTCTTCAAAATTTTCTACAATTTTTATGATGTGGTTGCAAGTATTCTAAGGTGTAAACAAAACATTCGAACAATTTGAAGGTTTTAGTCTTTAGCATGAGATACAATGGTAGACAAATTTTTGATATTAGGGAGGTGTAAATTTTTAATTTAGAGGCGCAATTTGAAGGGGATAGTGGCTGCAATTGATCCTCCCTCTGAATAACGAGCGAGTAATATTTATGTAATCTTAAAATCAGAAATAACAAGCAATAAAGATCGAGAAAAGGTTGTCTTCATTATTTCATTTGATTGTTTCTTATATTTTTGTGGTGACTACCTTCTCTTGCTCCAGATCGCGCCCTAGCTTTCGGTATTATTCGTCAGGTGGTCACAGTTTCTCTAACCGTTTTCCGCAAGCGCACAGAATTTACTTCGGTTATAAGCGCGATCAACATCGATCGATAACACACTTCCCAGGCTTCTTAGCTAGAGAGCACAAGCCTCACATACAGAAAATCCCTTAATGTTGAATCTATATCTCATCTTCAGCGGTCGACTTTAGGGATGTTCGAGTTAGTATATAGAAAAGGTAAACAGAAAGTCATTTGAAAATCACTTATTAAACTTTTAGATTAATGTATGATGTGTATACAACTTTTTGCCTATTTTTAGATATTCAAGCACCTTACAACATTATAAAACAGTATCACATACGTTCAAATGCTCGTTTTGCAATAAATGTTTTAACTCTATAAATATGATTTGTAATTATAAAGTCGTATGAAATCCAAATAGTAATTAATCTTGTGTCAAGACATAGTCAAGAAATGTAATTATTTGTACAACGTGCTTGTGTACCACAGATGTCACAAAGGAGAAAAGGGAAGCTTTGCTTATATGAGGATTGAGGAAGGTACGAACTGCGACAGAGAACAAATAACCCCGTAAGACCCAACATTGAAAGATTTAAACCTCAACCGGAAGACACTATCCTTAAGTTAACGCCGAAATATAGCCGTTAATGTTTGCGATAAATCAAATTGAAACTTAGTCGAACTTGGAATAAAGGGATAAGTATATCTCCTTAGATCCTTATCTGCGAACATTATTTTCACAAATATACAATGAAAATAAAATTCGTACAGATCTACGAAGAATGAACTAAAAAATTGTTTTGGCATAATTATACCTACTATTTTAAAGATTAAACGGACTATGATAAGTAGCAGATCTGGTACTAAATTTAATTTTTTGGCACGACAATTATACGCCACCTAAAAATTTAGTTCAACAACCCTGTTTTTATATACTAATGAGAATTATTGTATAACATTGCTAACGTTCTGGGGAACTCGACCCTCTTCATGGCTCAGACACCGAGCTTTAAGAGAAGTCCTCTATAAAATTTTCAAATCTGTTACGAATTAAGAGGATCTAATGCTGACAGCATTGACGATTTGAACAGATAGACGGTAGAGCGTTATATACGAAAAGAATTTGTATACAGGTCGGACGAAGAAAGCTGGCGAGCGGTCGCGCAGGTACTTGCCCATTTATGACCTATTTGGGTGTCACTGGCAACCGATACACAAATAAGCTTTCAGTGGGCGTAAATTTTAGTATTAATATAGATGGGACAGTAGCGTACTAGAAAATAATGTAAAAACATGACTTATCAAAAAGAAAAAATTAACCTATTGCTTTTGTTTTATAGTTAGTTTTCACATTCACTGTCATCATCGGAATCTCTACCACTGTCACCAACATCAACAATTAGTTGTTCTGTTTGTATGTCTATTAATTACTCATTGATCCCTGCTTTAAATATTTAATCTACGCCCCTGATAGAAATACTGAAGAATTAGGGCTGCAATCTTTATACCTAAAATTGCCTACTTTTGCCACCGCGCATCCACGCCATTTTAAAATTTCCGCCAGCTTCCAGCGTCAGGCCTGTAC